>NC_048300.1:161190250-161490250 GCF_013100865.1 Trachemys scripta elegans
GATTATCTTCCTCTAGTGACAGATGAGGAGTCTTTTAGATCTGTGAGCAGTGAGATATTGTTGACTTGTCTGTGGGTTATTGCAGTAGTAGTATCATGGAATGATTCTTTTGTGCATTCATACCTTTCTCTTTGGGAGAAACCAGAGGCAAATGCTCGTTCTTTCCAAAGGACCTCACCTCTGGGGGGCCCTACAGGTTCCTCCTGCTCAATGTTGGCATGAGACCATTAGAGGGGATTGTGAGATGTTTGGGAGCTACATTGTTACCAGTATTTTGATGATACTCAGCTTTATGCCATCTTTTCATTTAACCCAGATTCTAGTCTTATTACCAGGCCCTGAGCCAAAGACCACTGAAGTCAATAGGAAAGACTTCCAGTGATTTTAGGCTTCCAGTGTCTATGTCTCTCGGGAATCTGGATTAAAATGAACTGTCTCTGACTTAACACAGACAAATTAAAAACAAGGCTTATTGCTAGGCAGAAGCATTTGAAGGGGTGGTGGAGATTATATCTGCAACATCTATGGAGGTCGCATAAATGAATTTCACAACATTATTCATAGCCTTGAAATCTTATTTGTACCATCATTGCTCCTAGATCCTATCTAGCAGCACTAGTGGTCCACCATCAACCTCTGGCCAGGAGACTTCAGCTATTCCTTTCTAATGAAGAGCTTAGAACAGTCCCCTTCTTGTCTTGACTACTATAATACACTCTGTTTAGGGCTGCCCCTGTAGTCCACCCAGTGATGTTTGTAGGTGGGGAAATATTTTTGAAGAACTGTCCAATATCTTGACCTTTCCAGCCATCAAGGATGTGAGACCACAGATAATTAAGGGGTTCTAAAAGCTTGGGGTCATGCTGAGCTCATAGGTATTCCTGAACATTCAGACTGACACAGTAGCAAGGAATAATTCTTTCTGTCTCATCTAAGGTCTCTTCTGAGACAAGCACTTAACTTTTGTCTCTTCCAGGTTAGACTTAATCTTTTTATTTGGGGTAGAATGCAACCACAAAATAAATGGGTCCTGATCACTGCAGCTTATATTTCCAAGACCTGGAAAGTATAAATTTGTCAGTCTTCCTTTTTTGATTCTTTAGAATATATTTTTTGGGGGGAAAGGGGACACAGGGGATTGTTGTTTATACTAGAAGTTTAGGGCTTGTCTATCCTGTGGTGACTAATTAAACTTATGAAACATCAAGAGACTGAAAGCTGAGCCATTGAGAGGAGAATAGATGTTTATTCAGAGTGTTTAAAACTCTGTTTTTTGCTGACACCTATTTAATTTCAATGCCCAATGAATATTTGAGACAAACTATGTTGTGATATAGTAATAGTCTATAAGTTACAGATGCCTCTTTTCTGACCTCCTGGGCCCCACTTAATCTCTACAATGTAGTCTTGCCTTCATATAGGATTTTTCCCCCCCAGCATTCCTTTGAAAACTGCAGCCCTAAAATAACCATTTTGCAACTGGCTGTTGCTTGCTGCATCTCCTTCTCGTCCAGCTGTTAAGTATTCATTCCTATTGTTTTCTCCCAAATTTTCCTGTCTTATTCGTTCCCATATATGTCTCTGTGAAAAAGTTATTCCTTTCAGTTAAAGGTGTGAGAATTAAGGGTGTGAGCCCCCTTTAGACTCCCAAGAAAGTTTCCCAAAACAACAGAGGACACCAGACTTGACATTCCTAACATTTAACATGCAGGAGATTTACACAAGACAAAAACAAACAAACAGAAAAGGTTTTCTTTATATATAATAAAGAAGCTAAAAAAGGGAAACCCCTTAATAAAACATGAATGCTCTGCAGGTCACCTTTAAACTATACAGATTGACACAAACTGTGTTCTCACACACACACATGCACACACACACACACACGGAGTGTCTATAGAAATATTGCCTCCTTTAAAACTCATAAATTTGCTCAGTGTTTTGATTCCAAGGTGATAGATGCTTTAGAAAAACAATAGCTAGATTAGACAATGTGCTCTAATTAATGTGCTTTGATACTTCAGTGGCAGGTAATATAGAAATGAGCAAGCTGGATTTGAATTCAGAGTCAAAGAGTTTAAGGCCAAAAGGGACCACCAGAGCACGTAGTCTGACCTCCTGTACATCACAAGCCACCAGAACCACCCAGAACCTGCACACTAAACCCAACCAAAGTTAGATCAAAATATTAGACTCTTATGTGTCACAGACAAAGAATAAGAGGGATCGAGGTGCACCAGTGCAATGGTAGGGAAATGATTAGTTGAGATAGACCCAGATAATCCTGGCAAATGACCCGCACCCACACACTGCAGAGAATGATGAAAAAAACCCAAGGTCTTTGCCAATCTGACCTCTGGGTGGGAATTCCTTCCTGACCCCACATATGGCAATCAGTTAGACCCTGAGCTTGTCAGCAAGAATCAACCAGCCAAACACCTGAGAGAGAGAGACTGCTTGGTCTCTTTTTGAGCTCTGGTCCTCCCCATCCGATGTTCCAGCTCAAGACATGGCCATCGTCATAGGAAGGAGATAAAAAAATCCAGACTATACTTGGGGTGGGGGAAATCCTGATCCCCCAGGTGGCTGGCTGAAACCCTGTAGAATGAGCTATAAAAATGGAATACATAAGTTGGAAGTAAACTCCAGGCTGCTGAACTCTGCTCCCCAACATCACAAGCAAACCTGTTGTACAATCATATTCACAATTTTTTCCAGCTCTCTCTTAGAACTAATTATGATGTTTGCTCCCAACTCCTATTAGGAGGCTATTCCAGAAGCTCCCCCTCTGATGGTTACAAATATAATTTCCAGCCTGAATTTGCTCATAGCCAGTTTATGAACATGTGTTCTTGTGCCAACGTTGTCCTTTAGCTTAAATACTTCTTCACCGTCCCAGGTATTCCCCCCTCCAAGTAATTTTAGAGAGAAAAGATAGCCCCGCTCAGCTTTTTTGCTAGACTAAACAAGCCAAGCTCTCTGTCTCCTCTCATAAGATAGGTCCTCCATTCCCCTGATCATCTTAATAGCTCTTCTCTTCACCTTTTTCAGTTTGAACATGTGTGACTAGAATTGTACACAGGATTCCAAATGAGTGTCTTGTACAATGGCATTAATACTTCTCCTGCTTGAAATGCTACATGCAATACATCCTAGGATCACATGTTGCATTTTCATAGCTACATCACGTGGGGGGCTCATAGTCATCCTGTGATCAATTTACACAGCCAGATGTCTCTTTTCCTGTGTCAGCAGAAATTCTTATTATTAGACCCTAAGTTCATGATCATGTCCTGTGAGCTATTTAATTGCATCCCATTTCTGTCACTCCAGTCTTCAAGGTCATCCAGATCTTCCTGTATAATATTTTGATCCACTTCTGTACTGACAATACCTCCCAACTTTGCTGATGATACAAATATCACTAGCACAATCCTCCTGCTTTTTGTGCCAAGGTCATTAACAAAACTATTGAAAGAGATTGGCCCCAAGACCAATCCTTGAGGAACTCCACTAGTAACCTCCTTTCAGTCCAATAGTTCACATTTCATTACAATCTGTTACCTTTTCCCTTTTGGCCAGTTCATAGACTCATAGACTTTAAGGTCAGAAGGGACCATTATGATCATCTGGTCTGACCCCCTGCATGCTGCAGGCCGCAAGACCCTTCCCTGGACTCTGCCGTTGAAGTCCCCAATCCTGTGTTTTAGTGACTTCAATCGGCTGAGACCCTCCTGCTAGTGATCCCTGCCCCATGCTGCGGAGGAAGGCGAAAAACCTCCAGAGGCTCAGCCAATCTACCCTGGAGGAAAATTCCTTCCCGACCCCAAATATGGCGATCAGTAATACCCCGAGCATATAGGCAAGAGTCTCTAGCCTGACCCTTGTTGGCCATTATGCTATTCATGTACCATTGCTTGGTTTTCCTTGGCTACTATGTTTTACCATTAAACCATTCCCTCCATAAACTTATCCAACTTAATCTTAAAACCAGACAGGTCCATCGCCCCCACCGTTTCCCTCGGAAGGCCGTTCCAATATTTCACCCCTCTGACGGTCCTTATCCATCTTACAATTCTTGTACTGATCCCCATGTTCCTTAAATTAACTAATTTCCCATGTGGTATCATGTCAAATGCTTTACTGAAGTCCAGGTATATTAGATCTGCTGCACTTCCCTTATCTAAAAAAAAAAACAGTTATTTTCCCCAAAGAAGGAAACTGGATTGGTATGGCATGATCTCCCTTTGGTAAACCCATGTTGCATTGCATCCCCTTTACTGTTTACCTCCGTGAATTTAATTATTCACAATTTGTTCTACAGCCTTGCATACTACAGAGGTCAGTCTAACAGATCTGTAATTGCTGGGATCACCCCCCCCCCCCTTTCTTAAATATAGGTATTATGTTAGCTATTCTCTAGTTATATGATACTACTCCCAAATAGATAGCTTTATTAAAATTGTTATTATTGGACTAGCAGTCCCATGTGCCAGTTCTTTCAGTATTCTGGGATGGGAATTTTCTGGTCCCACCGCTTTGATCACATTAAGCTCTTTAAGTTTTTCTTTCGCCCCAGATGTGATAATTTCCATTTCTAGACACTCATTTCCATCAGCTTCATTACCTTCATGGACATGTTCCATATTATCATCCTTACTGAAAATCACGGCAAAATATTTCATTTACTTTTTGGGCCATACCTAGATATCTTTAATCTTCTTCCCATCCACACTGCATTGTGGCCAAACCTTGTCCTTCTTCATTCTCTTTTTATTTATATAACTAAAAAAAACCCTCAATTTATTTTAATTTTCTTGGCAAGAGCTAATTCAGCTTGGCTTTTAGGAATTCTCACTTTATCCATGCATTTTCTCACCTCCATGATGTAGCTTTCTTTGCTGATCAACCCCCTTTTCCATTTCCTCTCTGCCCTTACTCCTAATAACCTTACTGAAGTGGTTATTCATCCAGCTGGATCTGGAACCTTTCCCTACAAGCTTTGTTTCCTTGCTTGGCCTGCAAATTTCACATAGTTGATTTGAAGAAATTCCAAGACACATCCACATTGAAGTCTTTGAGCTCTTCAGTCCAACAGACTTCTTTAACTAATTTCCTTAATTTCCAGAAATGTGCTGTTTTGAAATAAAAAATAATAGTTGACATCCTGGCTTTGATTATTCTTCCATTTAAATTACACTGAATCAATTACTCATGATCACTCACTCCAAGGTTATTTCCTATGACTAGCTCTTCTGAGATGTCCTACTTACCAGAACTAAGTCTAAAAATGCATCTCCTCTTGTTGGTTAGGTGAAAACTTGATGAAGAAAACTGTTATCAATGCTATCCATAAATAACTGGGCCCTACCACTATTAGTAGCATTCATTCTCCAATCTATATCTGGGAAGTTAGTCTCCCATTGTGACAAATACTTTTGGGAATTCTCTCTCTTTAAAAATATTAAAGAAATCATAGAAATTTAGGGCTGGAAGGGACCTTGAGAAGTCATTAATGCCCCTGCACCGAGGCAGGACCAAGTAAACTTAGACCAATAAGCGCAGGACCCACCAAGATAGAGGAGGAACTTTGTCACAGTATCCTAGGATGAATTTCTTCAGGCCCCACTGACTTGAATACATTTAACTTATCTAAATATTCTTTATTCTGTTCTTTTCCTATTCTGTCTTGTGCCCCCTTGTTGTTAATATTAATTGTGTTGAGTATCTGGTCACCATTAACTCTTTTAGTGAAGACTGAAGCAACATAGGCAGCCATCTTGATGCCCTCCATTACTAGCTCTCCTGCCACACTAAGTAGAGGACCTATACTTTCCTTTGTCTTTCTCTTGGTTCTAGTGTACTTAAATAACCTCATCTTATTGCCTTTGATGTTCCTTGCTAGTTAGACTACGGCACAAAATGAGTTATTTCTGATTTTTTCCCCTACATTCTTATGCCATTCTTTTGTACTCCTACTTAGCAATTCATCCATGTTTCATCTTTTTGTAGGATTCCTTTCTGATTTTCAGGTTATTAAAGACCTTCTGCTGGAGACATATTGGCCTCTTACCATTCTTCCTATCTTTTCTTCACATCAGAATAGTTGGCAGTTGTGCATTTAATATGGTCTCTTTGAGAAACTGGCAGCTCTCTTGAACTCCTTTATCCCTTAGATTTTCTTGGATCTTACCTACTAAATCTCTAACTTTGTTGAAGTCTGCTTTTTTTAAGTTAGTTGTCCTTATTTTGCTTTTCTCACTTCTTCCTTTCCTTAGAATCATGAAACCATCATTTCATGATCATTTTCTCCCAAATTGCTTTCCACCTTCAGATCTGCAAGCAATTCCTTCCTATATGTGAGAATGAAGTCTAAAATGGCTGCTCCACTTGTTAAATCCTCCATTTTCTGAAACAAAAAGTTGCCCTCAATACATTCCAAGAACATAATGAAAAGTTCGTGTTTTGCCATACTTAGGGTTACCATATTTAACAAATAAAAAAAGAGGACCCTCCATGGGCCCCTGGCCCCGCCCATTTCCCACCCCAGCCCCGCCCCAACTCCGCCCTAACTCCGCCCCCTCCCACTCCCAGCCACGCGAAAAGGGCTGCCCGAGCGCTACTGGCTTCACGGTTTGCCAGGCAGCTACTGGCTTCACGGTTTGCCAGGCAGCCCCCAGACCCTGCGCCCCCGGCCGGCGCTTCCCCAGCGCAGCTGGAGCCCGGGAGGGGAAGCGCCCAGTCAGGGGTGCAGGGTCTGGAGGCTGCCCGGCAAACCGTGAAGCCGGTAGCACTTGGGCTTCGGGCAGCCCCTATGCCTCCGGACCCTAAGCCCCCGGCCGGACACTTCCCCTCCCGGGCTCCAGCGGCGCAGGGTCCGGAGGCATTGGGGCTGCCCAAAGCCCGTAGCACTCAGCTCTTAAACAGAGCCGAAGAGTCAGGGTAGGAGCAGAGCAGCCGCGGGAGGGGAAGTGCCTGGCCGGCATTTTCCCGGACATGTTTGGCTTTTTGGCAATTCCCCCCGGACGGGGGTTTGATTGCCGAAAAGCCGGACATGTCCAGGAAAAAACAGACGTATGGTAACCCTAGCCATACTACTTTTCCAACACATGTCTGGATAGTTGAATTCCCCCATTGCTACAAGGTCTTGTGTTTTGGATATTTCTGTTTGTTCTAGAAATGCCTGATCCATCTCCTTTTCCTGATTTGGTGGTCTATAACAGTGTTTCTCAAACTGGGATCTGCAAACCCCTGAGGGGACTCCAGGGGTCCATGGGCCCCGCTGATCAACTTCTCCCCTCCATCCCTCAACTCTTTTCCCTCTTCCCACTGCCTCCTTCATGCCAGGGAACAGTTGTCCCCAGCGTGCAAGAAGTGCTGAGAGGGGGGAGTGGGGACCCTGGCTCCGCACAGCTATTGGAAGAGGCCATCACTCCCTGCGGCCCTGGGTGGGGGTGTAGGGGGTTTCTGTATGCTGCCCTGGCCTGAGTGCTGACTACGCAGCTCCCATTGGCCGGGGACTGCGGCCAATGGGAGCTGCAGGGGCAGCGCCTACTGGCAGGGGCAGGGCACAGAGACCGTCTGTCCCCTCGCCTAGGAGCTGCTGTCAGAGGGATGTGCTGGTCGCTTTCAGGAGCTGTCTGAGGTAAGCGCTACCCCTCCTCGCCCCAACCCCTTGCCCCAGCCCATAGTCCACACCTCACACTCAAACTCCCTTCCAGAGCCCGACACCTCACTCCCTCCCACACCTAAACTCCTTCCCAGAGCCTGCACCCTCATCCCCCTGCACCCCAAACCCTGCCCCAGCCCAGAACCTGCATCCTGCACACAAACTTCCTCCCAGAGGCCACACCCCCTTTTGTACCCCAACCCCCTGCCCTTGCCCAGTGAAAGTAAGTGAGGCTGGGAGACAGTGAGTGACGGAGGGAGAGGGGATGGAGTGGGTGGCGCAGGGCCTCAGGGAAAGGGTGGGGGAAGTACTGAGCAGGGGGGCTTGGGAGTCCCAAAATTTTTTAAATCAAAATGGTGGTCCTCGGGTTGCTAAAGTTTGAGAACTTCTGGTCTATAGTATTCCTCTACCATAATGTCATCCCTATTTTCCATCCTATTTACTTTACCCAGAGAATTTCAACTGGTCTGTCTCTCAATGTCCTTCTGGAGGTCAGAACAAGCATATATTCTTTATGTATAATGCAATACCTCCTCCCTTTTTTTCCTGCCTGTTTTTTTCTGAACAAGCTATATCCTTCTGTACCAATAGTCCAGTCAGCAATTTATCCGACCAAGTTTCTGTGATGTCAGTTAAGTCATAATTTACCTTCTATACCAATACTTCCAGTTCTGTTTTTTTCCCCATACTCTTTGCATTTGTGTACCCCTACCCAAGTCTGACCTGGGGGACTATCACAAACCACCTAACTCTGTCCCAAGTTTACAGTTTACTGCTTCATTGGTGTACAGTGCTAGTCCACCACCATTACCCCATCTCTAACAGCACATACCCTTAATCCCTGTATTAGTTTCATGAGCACAATTTTACTAGTGTTTCTATAATACCTATAATATCTGATTTGACCTCCTGCATCAGTAATTCCAGTTCCTCTACTTCATTGCCCAATCTCCTTTCTTTTGTGTACAAGCATGCCCTTTGCTTCCCTTGGACCTCACTGACTAGTGTAAGGTGGTACAGCTTTCCAATACTTCACCCAAGACTCACTCCAGAATCTCAACTTTAATTTCAAAAGTAAGTCTTTGGTCTTTCTGATTGTGAAGCAACATTCAAAAGTAATTATTGTGATCAGTTGGAGATTCTGTCTGTATGACTTCTGAATTTTGGATTTTATGAAATTATATTATTAAATTACTGCATCATGGAAAGCCTATATGTGTATGGATCCCCCTTGAGATAGCAGGGCTGTATCATGTCCCTGGCCTGACAGAGACAATGGTGAATGATCAGCACTCGATGATCAGCTAGTCAAAGTAAAAGACCTTGGGATAACTGGTTTCCTGTAGCAAGGAGAAGATGCTTCCTCCCTTTGTCTGAAGGGAGCATGGTTCAGAAGTAATGGAAAATTATCAAAAGGCAGAACAGAAGAAGCAGGTGCCTGAGCCAAGCCAAGCCATGCCCATGGAGGCCAGTAGAGATCAGAAAACACAAATTACCATATTCTGAACATCTGCATCATCTACTATGAGCAGCATCTCATTCTGGCTTCTAAAGTGAGCAGAGCTTGGAAGAGTACTTTGTTTTCATTTAGATTCCCTTATTGTACATGAAAAGACCACAGGCCTTATTCCTGACTTTAGAACTGTTCAGGCACCATGATCAAATGAAAGAAAAAGTAAGAGTCGTTGTGGCCCAGTGGATAAGGCATATGCCTGTGTAATGGAGTTCATCTCACCACTGTGGTGCCTCCTGCTGGCTGTCCTGAGAATTAGCCTAGCTCACCAGTGTGCCCTTGTCTGGTGACATCTCTCTGCCATCACTTCTGCTCCAGGTCCCATGTCACCCCAAGGACCACAGCATCCTCTTCAGGACACAGCCCTCCAGCTGTGTCACAGTCTGTTCTCCCCACTTCTGGGGGAACCATAGTCCATTTTCCAGCCATGTGGCAAATGGGGGTGGGAAGGGGACCCAGGCCCACCCACTACTCTGGGTTCTGGCCCAGGGACCCTATAGATGGCAGCTACGTGCTGCATCCTCTCTAACCCCACGGTCTACTTCCCTGGACCACTTCTCCGTAGCCCTAGCACCTTCTCCACCCTTGTCTCAGGGCCCCAGCATGTCAGCAGCCGACCGGGTTCTATTAATCCTTTATGGGCTAGTGTGGGGCAGATGCCCCATCACAGCCTGTTAGTAAGAGAACTGGGTTCTGTTCATAATTTTGCTACTGACTTGCTGTATAACCATGAACATTAACTACTTTCTGACTTATTTTTTCTCATCTTTAAAGTAAAAATAATGCTACTTTGATCCCCCCAAAACCTCTTACTGCCAACTTTCAAAGAGGTGCAAAGTGGTACAGGTGTCTCTTGATTTTGGTATGTTTATTCTGGCTGACCAAAGAATGTGATGTGAAGTCTCAAATAAAAGCCAGTGTCACACTGGTCATCAATATCATTGATATGTATGTACAGGTACTATGTAAGGAGTTATCTGTATCAGCAAATTATGTTCTTAAGTATGCAAATTAAAAGCAGGTCATGAAAAGGTGCCATACCTCCGTCTGGAGGAACCAGAGTATCGCTGTTGGATGTAAATTAAGCACTCTAAGCTAACAGGATTAATGGCTACATGCAAAGTCAAATGTCAGTGAAGAGATGTGAAATCAACAGGAAAGGAGCACATGGGGGGGGGGACGACGACAAAAAAAAGCCCTGGGCCTTATCCTCTCTGCATAGAACCTAGGAAGTGAATTCATGAAAGCAGGGTCTGAGCCAACCTTGACTGAAAACACTGAAGAGAACTTTGGGTGAGATAAACTTCTTTAACCAGGAGCTTAACCAGTTAGTTACGTTTAGTCTCTAGAAAGTGTATTATGATTTTGCTTTATATATAACCATTTGTTTCCACTGTACTCACTCACTACCACCTGATAATAAATGTCTTTGATAATAAATGTATTTTTGTTTTCACTACAAATATTTCTCAGTGCTGAGGTATTAAAAGCAAAGTGCTGGTCCTGAGTTGAATCTTACAAGCTGGTGTGTACTGTTCTTTTGGGACTAGCAGGCCTGGTAACTCTGTGAGTGTTCAGTGGATAAGGAGCTCGACACTTCAAGGAATACTCTGAGTATTCAGTGTGCTTATCACTACCTGCGCAGAGAGCAAGGTCTGTGGAGGCCAGGAAGGCAATGTTTGTGCTGCTAGAGGCTGGTAGTTTCAGGGTGCTATTCCACAGCAGGTACAAATAAGGCTCCTTCCTTGTTAAGGGCAAGTAGAGGTAAAGTGCCTCATAACCCTAGCTACTCCCGGGGAGCACCGCAGCTCTTTACATACCTCCCTTTGTAAAGAACTCTGATATCTATTCCTGAAAGTTATATATAAGTGCCAATAATATTTAATCCAGGGGTTCTCAAACTTCATTGTATTGAGACCCCCCCCCCCCTTTTGACAATAAAAATTACTACATGACCCCAGGAGAGGGGACCGGAGCCTGAGCCCCAGGTGTGGGGAGGCTAAAGCCGAAGCTCAAGGACTTCAAGCCCAGGCAGGGTCCTGTAATCTGAGTCCCGACGCCCAGGTCTAAAGACGTCAGGCTTCAGCCACAGGCGGTGGTTCCCAGTCCCCAGAAAGTCTAAGTTAGCCCTGGTGACCCCATTAACATGGGGTCATGACCCATTTTGAGGTCTCGACCCATAGTCTGAGAACTGCTGATTTAATCAATAATACAGTTTCTTTTGCTGATTTAAATAAGATTCTCGGTACTACTTAATGTTTGAATTTTAAGGGCATGGCTAGAGGAACAGTAGTGCATCACAAGTTGGGGTGTAATCCAGCTGGCACTGAGTGTGGGTGTGGACCCTGCTGTCCTGCACTGACCTTTCCATAGCGTGCTTTGATCTACGCATCACTGAAAAGGGACTAGATCAAAATCTAGTGGTGGAAAGGGCAAAAAGTTCAATGGGTTTCTCCAATAAACTTCTATTTTTAGGAAATCTGGGCCCAGAACTAGTGTGGGTTAGGAACCAGCACTCCCAATTTTAAGCTTGGTGAACATTTCTGCAGCTCACACAATAACTTCAGAATTTGGCACAGTCCATCACAATGAGTGATCTGCACGATAAATACGATGGTGGGACAGCTGAATTGCATGTCAGTAGTGAAGTGCATCAGTAGAGGAAATCTGTGTGGGGAAGTTCTCACAGTGCCTGCCTACATGCTGCCTGATTCTAGCCACTTTTAGAATCTTCTTATTGTCATGAATACAAAAATTCTTCTTAGAGGTGAGTTTCAAATACAGACCAGAATATATCTTTATTACAAAGTGTTCAGTTCTTCACATATGCATCCTAGGAGTGCAGTCATTTTTGGAGTAGAATTCAGAAATAAACATCGAAAAAATATGAAGCCATCACAAGAAATACTTACCACGAGATGGCAGTAATGTCACGTCTTTTCCTGCAGATTTTCATTGCCCTGAGATTTTTGGGGTGAGAAACGCAACAACATTAATACATAAATACAATCTTATTACAAAGTCAGCCTCCCCCGTTCAATACCCATTCGCCACCTCACCGCAACTTACAATGAGAAAACAACGTTGCATATTTTACCAAGAAAGAAAACTCATCATAAGTGAATAATTACAACCTTGAAATTACCTCTCTCCACGTGTGTCGTTTCATTCCTATGATCCTTTGTAATATTTTAATTACAGATATAGGTAACATCAAGCATTAATTATGTAGTTAAGCACAGTGTGTATTATTAGCGGCTATAGTGTTTTAATTCCTATTGGGTCTAAACCAAGACTTGGGGCTCTCATTTTTAAAGATATTTTCTTAATTGTAAAAAGATACTAGGTGCAAAGGTGGGGTGAGGGATGGGGGGGAAGCGCACATTTATCCTAATCCTGGTAACACTACAACATATAATATGCTAAAGTTTTATTTTCATCAGCCTCTCTGAACAGCCTCCTTTTGTGTTAGGGTCATGTCTAAGAGAAGCCCTTCCTGAGTACTAGCCTGGCGTGTCTGGATTTTAAAAACGTTTTTTAATGGCAGAAATCCTTCTTGGTGACACGAGTCATTAGGAATAGGAGTGCAAAGACAAGGCACCGTTTCTCAAGGAGACTTCGGTTCTTTTAGTTCCCCTAAGAAGCTCAGTTTGTTCTGATTGAAGAATTTGGAATGAACTATTGGAGCACATAACAGGTCAGAAATTCTTCCTTTTCCAAAGCTAGCTTGGGGCTAGAGCTACCAGGGATTTCCTCCTCCTCCTTCCCTCTTCCCCCCCCCCCCTCCCCAGCTTTGGAAACTACATAGCGATTACAAATCGCGGAGGCGCCCTAGCAAGGGAGCGTGGAAGAGGCACTTGAGAAGATTGATCTAAGAGCAGGACCTCATGCAAATAGGGTGGTTCATTTCGTAACCAAGTGTTGTGCAACACAGGGCATTGTTCGCCCTTCTCTTGGCATCTGTGCGAGCTAATTGCGTGCAGTGAAGGCCAGGGGCACTGACAGCAAGTAGGAGCCAAGAGGGTGTAGGAAGGAAGTCTTTGCCTTCATGGGACTCTTCAAGTGTACCTCACGTTGCCTCGCCTTGCTGTCCTCTCCGTGTGTGAGTGCCTGAGACAGAGTAACCCCGATGCTATGGCAAAGGCGCCTGGTTCTTGAGCGGGGAGGCTGCCGGGCGAGTGTGGGTGCCTGCACTCTGCAGCCAGGAGGCTGCCCACTTGGGTTGGTGTGTGTTGGCTGTGCAGCTCCAGCCAGTCTCCTTCCCCTCTCTGTGGGAAGTGATGGTTGAGTCCAGCAGCAGTAGCAGCAGCTCCTTGTGTCGCTAGCAGCCCGTCTGCTGCGCTCTCGATCCCTCCCTCTCTCCTCCTCCTCCTCCTCCTTCTCACACTCGCTGGATCGCTCTCCGCCTGCTGCCTCTTCTCTCTTGCCTCCCTGCTTCTCTCGATGCCTCTTTGCCTGGGTCTCTGCTTGTTTTTCCTCCCCCTTGGACCGGCCAGCCAGCAACCAGGCTCTAAGCATCCCAGCCCTGCAGTGGCTCAGGACTTGATGCTATGAGAAGAGCGAAGCGAGCCGAGCGACCAGTCCTGCAGGAGGCGTCGGATGCTGCGCTGCTCTCGGGACCTGGATCTTTCCCCTCTTCCTCTCTTTGCCCTTTGGTGATTATTTGGCACTGTCCTTAGTCCCACTGCTCCTCGGAGGAGACGGTCACAGCCGAGAAGAGCCGCCGGGGTTGTGTGTGGGTGTGTGGAATAACTGCAGACATGACTGCGTGGAGGAAATTCAAGTCTCTGCTGTTTTTCTGCGCGGGGCTCCTCACTGCAGCTCAGGGTAAGGTTTGGGTTTCTTGCAATCAGGGTCTGTATTTGTGCTCAGGAAGGAGCTGACTGGGGATCGGGGCGATTATTTCATCCCAACTCTCCGCTCCCCACCGGCGAGTTCCCCATCACTGATTTCTGTTCAACGCAATTACAGGCATTCGGCTTCCCAAGCCATCCCACCCCCCTTTCCCTTATCCTCTCTCTCCCATGTGGACTTCTCCGGGCTTTGGGGTCAGAGCCAGCCCGATGGCTCCTGACAAGCATTCGGGGGAAAGCGGCGAGCAGGAGCCGGACCCCAACTGCTCTCTGCCCGCTGTGGTGCTCCGAGAGGAGCTGTGCGCATAGGATGCGGAGGGGAGTTTGCGAACAGTTCCCCGCTGCACACCGCTGTGCGGTACTTACCAGCGTGCTGTGGACAGCACCTGGGCGGGCAAGTTTGTTTCTCCCCTCCCTTCCCTGGATTTAAATATACCTCCCCACGCCTGACACCGCGATCCGGCTCCCTGCTCCCGCGGCTGGGCGAGCGGGTGTCTGCGGGGAGTCGCCCCCGCTTTCCCTATGGTCGGACTTCGTCTCTTGTAAGTTCCCAGGAGTGGCCAAGCTGGGGAAGTAGCGGAAAGAAGGAAAGCTGGGTCCGGCTTCTCTAAAGCCCTCCCTGCTCTCCTCTCCTCTGCGGGGATGAAGGGAGCTCTGTGATGCCCAGCACATCAAATGCACAGCGCTCCCCACCCGAGCAGCTTGGCTTTCGCCTGGGAATGAGTTAGGTGATGGGGGAGGGGCTGCAGAACGGGGTTTCACAACTTCAGGGCTGGCCTCAGCCCCAACACTTGCCTCATGTCTGGAGACAACAACTTCCCCATTATTCGTTTCGTATCTTGTTAGCCGGGTCCTTTAAAGTGCTGCGCTGGGGGGTGGGGAGGGAGGATGCTCACCTCACAGCAAGGCACCTGTCCCTGTTTCCTAGTTCACCTGCTCGGAGCTGTTTTCTCTATATGCAGCCTGTCCTCCTGGGGGGGGGGGGGGGGGTCGGTTTATTTTGTCATCTGCACAGCGCGTGGGAGGTGGGGGCAGGGTCCCTTCCTCCTCCCAAATTTTCAAAATGTTTCTTAAAAATAAATAGTTGATTCCGTCTCATTTTCCTCCCATTTTCTGCTGCTCCCCAGTTGTTGTTGTTTGTTGGGGTGTTTTTTGGGTGGGTGACTGAAAATAGGGAAGGAGAGAAAGAAAGCGAAACGCCAAACTCCAAACTGAGGAGGAGTTTTAGTTCCTCGTTCCCTGTCTTGCCCTCTCCTTTGAGCCCCTCGTCCTGGGGGTCACTGCTACACGGGGCGGCACTGCAGAGTGCCCTTTGGTTTTAGTATGTTCCTGGGGTAGCTTTGGTCCGCAGCAGCGGTTCTGAGAGGGGTGCAAGGCAGTAGGTGTATAGTTGGTTCTGATCCACTTTGAGCTGGGCAAAGGAACCGACGGATCAGCAATAAGACACGTCTGGTCCCTAAACCACCGAGGACCCTGCCTCAGCTCAAATCCTGGGACTGCCCAGGGCACTAACAGGGCAACATCGGGTCACTAGGCTATCTCCGATCTCCTTTTACTGGTAGGGAATAGAGAACAGAGAAGCACAAACATCGGATTGATTTGGTGGTGGTGGTGCTGAAAGGGCAGCTCCTTAAATGGGGGTTGTCCTTGGTGCAATACATGGTGCACTCCAGTCCCAGGAAAGCAAAAAATCTGTTATGTATAATCACCTGCCCAGACGTCCAGCGTCCCCAGCCCCTACCTGCCTCCCCCCTTTCTGCCGGCTGATCGTTTCCCCCTGGCAGGGGCTATTTGCTTTCCCCCCTTTCGGTTCCTGATCCTTTCCCAATTAACCTACGCTTTGCACTGCCCTGCGGCTGTTTAATAATCCTCACACGTGCCTGGCACTTCAACCCCTGCCTCTGGATTGGGTGGGTTTGGGGAATAATGATACAAAGCCGGATCCGCTGGCACGTCGCGCTGGGTCTAGGAGGCGGGGGTGATAACAGCTGCCTGGGTCTAGCAGCGCCGCCAGCTCCAGAAGTTCGGGGCCGGGGGGAGGGAGGGATAGGCTAGGTCAGGAACTGACACCCAATGGCAATTCCCAATTCCACCCCTGCCCCAGCCCACCCCACCGGACGGAGCAAGGCCAATAATCTGTCCCCTGACCGGGCCTCAGGGGTGGAATGGGGCGAGTTGCAATCAATGCTACTATTGTCTCGGCTCTCTTGGAGGACATAGACCCGCTCCTCATTTATAACATACACTGTAGCTGGTTCTGGCGTTTGACATTTAAGTGTTTCTTTGCACGGCTGACAGCACATATGAAAAGCTGGAGGCTGGATCTTGGTTATCCAGCGCCGATCCGACGTGGTTTGGTTACATACAAAGAGCTTGGCCAGGCACATTTGGGCACGACCTCTGATGCTGGGCTGCAGAATATAATTATACCTGGCTTAATATGGAGTAGGAACGCACCCACTTAAAGGCTGCAACCTGACTTAATATTGAAGCCAAACAACGGGTAGAAGAGGAAACAGCAGGGATATTTGACATGATTCTTTCCCATTAAGGTCCCTAGGCAGTTGCGTACAGGTATCTATATTTAGTAAAAGATAAACCTAAGTCTGGAATTAGATTTACAGAGTAAAAAGAGCGAGATAATTCATTGCTTAGTAATATGAACAGCCTTTGCTTTCAGAAGCCCATAAAATCTTAATGAATAGATCCCAGGAACTCTTTATTTTAGCTGTCCAATGGCGGTGAATTAATTTGCTGTTCATTGTACTAGGGATTCTCTTGGGTTTGATATGTAAAGCTCCAAAGTGCTGCATTTTTCTGTAGGTGTTGCCTTGCACGTAGTTTTCCCTTTATCCAGCTGTAAATGAGAGCTCGTCTACCTCCTGCATTGCTCTTTAACAGTAGCATTATGAAATGTAATTCAGACACTCTGCTGCTGTACAATTGGCTACAACTTTTCAAAGGTAAAAAGCAAGGACTGACTGTAGGTAAAGAAATGCGCACATTTTCCCTTAATGTAGTAAGTAGACTTAGAAACATTGCTTTGACTTCTATTTAGCTGCTACCATTCTGTTATACTGATGGATGTGAGTATTTTGCAAAACAGGTAAAGTTTTTCTCCTTTATATGCTATAGAGAGACAGACATGGAGTCATTTAAAAATATCACTCCTTCAGAAACTACCGGAGAAAAGAATACCTCACAAGGCAAACAACAGCAGTACTCAGCTCTGTAGGGGAAGGTGGCTTGTTTATCATAATCATTTGTTCATTTTGATATGCTACAACTCAGCCAAAAACCTCCAGGAGTCTGTTAGTTTCTTTGAATCTTGCAAAAACACAGCAGCATTTCCCCCCCCCCCTTTAAAAAAGATGAGAAACATCTACTATTAGGAAAGTAAAGCAGAAGATTTAAATTACTGTGAGATTAAAATTTCTTCAGGCTAGAAGGTTAACATAATCTCTCTACTGGTGGAATCTTTATTCTTTGGTGTCTCTAGCTACTTTTATAGAAGACAACATAGGGGAATGCATTGATGAAATGTTTTATACTGGGTACAATACATGTTTTCAAATATTTTCAAGATCAGTTACTGTCCTTTTTCAGATCACTTTGGCAATGAAAGAGAAAGTACGCCACTTAATTGTCTCAAACAGAATGTTCATAAACAAGTTTTATTTTATATTACAACCTCAGAGGTATAGTTCATGTAAATCAAAAAGAGAGAAGGAAAGAGATTTCTGTGTTTAAATCATATCCAGTCTGGGAAAGCACTCACACATCTACAGGTTAAAGATCTTGTTTTAAAAAAAAGCAACCCTGCATTTTATGTACTCTCTGTTTGCTGTGGCCACTTTGTCAAATAATTACTATGACTACAACACCTATAAGTTTCCACTATGTTTAAGGCCTGCTCCGTATATTGAGTTGAGAACGTTTCTCTCTTAAAGTCATGTATTTTCTCTATCTGCGGAGCAATGTTTCTCAAACTGTGAAGATGGTGTCCCTAGAGAGGCTCCTATTTCCTCCAGAGGAAGCTCAAACAAGCAAGGAGAAAATGAGTTAAACCGGATTATTATTATTATTTTTTTTTATTTTTGCACTTAGGACCAGAGCCAAGTATTGGATGTTCAGAAGTGAGTGATAAGTACTCAATGGACAATCCCTTTTCTGCTCAGTCTGAAGTGGGAATGGCCTAACAAGAAACAAAAATGAGCAGGCAGTTCTGTCCCCAGCATTAAAATATGCTGTCCTAATGTACCAGTGTATTCACTTTTAATAAATTATCTCCTCATTTTAAAAATACACCTTTACATTAGGAAAGACCCATATTTCTGGTTTTACACTAGAGTAAAAATATTAGGTAACAGCTGAGAAAACTACACTGTAGAAATTATGAGTTCACCGGAGATCCCAAGAACACAGCCACCTTCTAGTTTTATCCCTCCTATTAAAGACAGTCCAAAAGAAGATACAGTAGTGTGCTAATATGAGGCCCTGACGATGGTGTACAAGAGCCCAGTTGTGTGAGATGTACAATGACCTCAGGGCTCACTAAAATCAAAATGGGTGTTGAGGCACCTTCTGAGATAGACTGAAAGCACCGGAAATATTCTCTGGGCTAGTTTCAGAGCTTAGTTTTGCACTAGACATTTATGCCCTTTCATACATATGTATGATTTAGACTAAAGCTTGAGAGTATTATGTGGGTTTTTTGTTGTTTTGTTTTTCTGCTAAGTGTTCCTCCTATACAAATTTGGGGCCTGAGTCTTGATCTTATTTGTATTGGTTGTAGAGCAGAGTAATGACATATTTATTTAGGTTGGAATTTTCAAAGAAGCTTAAGGAAGTTATGGTCCAGATACCTTTGAAATTGAAACTTTGATCCCACTGAATACAAGTGTGTAAATCTCAAGGTACAGAAACCAACACATTAATGGTTTGCTGTACTGCGGGTCCTATCTGGGAAGTGACTGAGAACCCTTATTGACTATTAATTTGAAAACTTACAAGTCCAGTCTTTTGTACACCATCATTTGACCTTCATATTAATACCTTGTTCCAGAGTAATCCACTGCTTAAGGTGTGGTACTGTAAAATCAAATATTACTGTGAGTTCAAAGCCATGAAGTAACTGGGATCTTTACATCTCTGGTCCCTGAGGTCCAGTCTCCATTTAAAAACTAGGTTGGTAGGGGTGTGGTTTCTTTTGCCGACATCATTATGCCAGTAAAAGCCCTAGCGTGGATGCAGTTATATCAGTAGATCTTATTTTGATTGGCTGAATCACTGTAAGCTATAAGCACTTTTATGCATTATAATTGTGTTTATAGAAGGAGGCCTTTGCCATTTTAATTATGCTAACATCTTTAAAGCAGCAAAACTTTTAAGTTTAGACAAGGCCTGTAGTGTAGTTGAGTGGCATTACTATAAAGGTATCCTAGTGTAATTGCAATAAGATTACGGCCCTTCTGGAATCACATCAACATGGCTGCAAAATTAAGATTATAGTATTATGCTGTTTCCCCCCACCATTTCTGCAATGAACAAAGAATGAGTGATATGGAAGTGCCCCATATGGATGTATGAATTGCTTATTTTACTGAGATACTTTACTTCTCTACATCAGCTGCAATTTCCTTTCCAATGGTTCTCAAACTTCCTTTTTCGTGGACCACTTGAAAATTGCCGAGGGTCTCAGCGGACCACTTAATGATCTTTCCAAATGTTGTTTGTTCCATTAGCTAACTATTGTCAAGTGCTTTGGATAAAAGTGCTATATAATAATAATGATATAATAGTAATAATAATTAAGATTTTTTTGCTCTACAAATAAAAACACACAACTCATATTTTAATATCAGTAGTCATCACCTTTCTAACGTGACAGATGTGCCCTCTCTCCCCTTCGCAGCAGCCCCCGAGGGAAAGAGGGGGGTCTCTCCCCTGCCACAGCAGCCACAGCCCTGGAGCTGGGGAAAGTCGCCTCTTTCTCTGGCTGCCGCAGCCCTGCACATCCCAAATTCCTCCTGCCTCCTCTTCTCACCCCACTGCCCCCTCCCACCTACCCTCTTCCCCCCACTCCCCAAGGCCACCACCTCACCTTACATGTATGTCTTCTCCAGGGTCCAGGCACCTAATTAGTGGAGCCATGCCTGTGCAGCTCCACTAATTAGGTGGGTGGCCCTTCATTCTGTCATGTGCAGCCGCCCAGGCACACACCTTGGAGGGAACTATCCACGGACCACCTGAATGGAGCTCTTGGAACACTGGTGGTCCATGGACCACAGTTTGAGAACCTTTGCTTTACACCATTTTGATCAACCAGTAACTTTTGAACTAGGGACAAATACCCTCAGTGCCTGAGGAAAACGGAGATCTTGCTTTGTCCTCATATCTTTATTCTAGATGGATGAAAGATTCCAGTAAACCACACAACATTTCTTCCATATTTCAGAAAATCAACATTAGCTTGGTTATAAACATTAATTAATGCTTAAACAAACTACTTGGATTAGTGCCAGTGTTATATTGATATACAAAGGCAATATTTATCAGTTGTTTACATTTTGGAATTTAATTGTAAAAGAAGAAACACACATGCACAGAGACCTCTTACAAGAGAAATACTACATTGTATTGTCATTAAAGAGTGATACCATTCTTCAGAGCATACATATTTTTCTCCAAGATCATATGCAGTTGAAAAACTGTAAACCACAACAGTTTCCCATCATTTTTAACTGGAGGGACCATTCAGTTAAAAAGTAGAGCAAGAATTAATTAGTCTCATATGTCTGATGATTAACCAGATGCCTCTTGATTAATCAGAGTATTGTCAATAGTTCACTTTCAGTGAAAGATAAGCAAAAACAAACAAACAAACAAACAAACAAACAACCCCCCACCCCGATTTCTTGCAATTTTAGTAATGCGCTAATTTCAGGTATAAAAATGAATTGCAAGTTGTTACAGCTTCACAGTTGTTAAATTATGCATTTTTAATTACCGATTAGCTATGCAATAGCTATTTCCATCTTTATATAACTTAACATTTAGAGACATTTTTTAGTAAAGCAACATAACTTATTATAATTTTGAGGATCCAATACTGCTGTAATTGATGTCAATAGGAGTTTTTCTGTTGATTTCAACAGTAGCTGGATGGGGCCCATGGTGAATGATTAGTTCTCGGAATAAGGCTGAGAAAAGATTGTGACTTTGTGATGGAACACCCTTTTTCTCAGGTGAACTTTGAGTCACTGGGGCCCTCTGTCAGGATTTACACTGGTGTAAAACAGCATGAACTTGCAGTGAATCTGGGCCATTGATCTTGGCAGCATTAATAGGCTCATATAGTTACGAAGGTAATCTGTTCTTGAACAAATTATCCAATATACAAAACAGATATAGAATTTTACTCAACTTCTGGTTTGCTGCTTCTCCCCTCCCCTCTTTAAGAAATTATTGTGGACAATGTGCAGAAAATGCTACCGTCATTTTAGTCTTGAAATGTTTTATGTCTCTTCGACAGTATCCCAGGGATACTGAAGTACGGGATCATGCTCCACAATCATGTCTCTTTTGTACAGTGGTATTCTGGAAAAAAATTGTTTGCTAAATTGCAGCTCATACAGTGTTGAGCATGATGAATAATACTTTGCAAAGCCCACAGCCTTTGTTTTGCAAACAGTTGCATAAAATATTGTCACCATTTTAAAATGGAATTTTGCAGCCCTTGCCTTTTACTTTATTTGCAATTTCAAAGTAAGATTTTTTTACTGAAAAGTTGCAAAATGCAAGATTTTGCATATTTTTCTATGAAAGTAATCTTTGTTTTTTTTATTATAGAGTGGGCTGATAGTGACACCTGTAGTTAGATTGCCTAATTTATTTTTAAAAAAGGCTTAAGCACCTCCATTGTTGGCATCAAACCTTTGAAATTTGGCAGCGAGTGTCCTGGGGCCAGAGATGTGCCTTTTCTTTTTTCCATGAGCTTCTGATCAAATATAAAAGTGATGTAAACTTTTGAAAATAATCATTTCCCTACTTTCACGTGTGTTGTCAGCATCATTTTGGCAGCAAGCCAAAATAATAACGGAACATAAAATTCTAATCTAGGGCCTGGTTTACCAAAGCTGTGGCAGCGCACATTGTATTGGGAACCCCAGGAACAGGCCAAATCTCCAGCAGTTGGGAAAAGGAGCTGGACCAGGCTCCACACAACCATCACAAACACAACATATGACTCTAGTGGCCCATTCCCACCAGTGGGGGCACCAGATTGGAAAGGAGCTCCCCAGCTCCCAGGCTGAGAGAGAGAAAGAGAGTTGACACTGGCAACCTTAACTGACATTTTCCTGCTTCTGAGTGCTTGACTTTACAATCTAAATAAGGTTTAGATTAAGATTAATCATAGTGGGTTCTTTTTAATGTAATTATTGGCATTTTGTATGTAGTTGCAATAAGATTATAATGCTCCAAGGAACATAAGATCAGGGCACTGTATTTCTAGGCACTGTAGAAACATATATGCACACATGGATCCTGAAAGAGAACAAAACAAGTTACTGTAACAAACAATAAGAAAAGAAGAGGGAACAAAGTGGTGAGGCTAACGGTATGCTTGAGAAAGGGAAACAGGAAGTATCCTTCTGATCTTTCTTATAATATAATACAGGAATTGAGTCAAACTAAGCATTTGGAGACAGTGCTACTGTATAATTCACTTTTAGAACTCTAGTACCATCAAGCAGCTGCTGATGTTACAGTATGTGACCTTCTACCTTTGTAGACATATCTCTTGTGAAATGAAATTGATTTTCTTTATCTAAGCACATTAATATCTAGAGAATTCACCTTGACTCATTATTTGCAGTGGCGTCAATGGGAAGAATGTGATGCTAGTAGATTTTAGGAAAGCAAAGGTGGCAACACAAGAGTATATAGATGAGTGAACTTTGTTCAGTTAGGTCTCTCTTGCTTACCTATGAACCTATTTAAAAGAGGCTGTAAAACATGCATAAATGCTGCAAGCTTGTTAAGCCTTTTGCGGATCCACAAGGTTGTTAATTTGAAAGGAATCTCCCAGCCTGTGGTTGAAATCCTTGCCTCTATTCACAGCTAGCCAAATTTGGCTTTGATGTTGGTACTGTGCTTTATAGTTTAAGTTTCCTAAAGGATGAATCCTGAGTAGTTGGAACCTGATCCAAAGCCCAGGGAACTCAATGGCCATTATTGCATCTTCGATCCATGCAGAAAACTTGTATCAAAATGAGGACAAAGTGGCAAGTCAAATATTGATGAATAGAGCCCTAACTCTTGCATAATATTTGATATTATGCAAATAGCCACAGAAGCTTCATTTACATTGAAGATCCATTATATTTGAAATCTGTTGACCAGACTGAAGTGTATTCTCTCTGCTCCATTTCTCTAGCATTTAATTTATTTGCTTTTGAGGAGAGATTAACCTTTAATTGCTTTCTTTAGTAACATTTAGTAAACAGACTGATCAAATGGAGATGATCTGTGCAAACAGGAAAGAAGGATTTCTACAACTCACGTTGCCATGACAATCTAGTTCTTTCTGTCAACTCTTGAGAGGCTCTAGAGTCTTTTTTTAAAAACCAGTGCATCAGATAATACTTTGGAATATGAGGTTGCCCTGGTTTTTATATGTTATGGTTTAAGACAGCTGAGCATCTAGCCCCTCATATTCTGTATGCACCTATAAACAGTAAATATAATAAAAAATATGATAGCATGTTGTAATCCAATCAATGGAGTTATGTTGCTTTATACCAGCTGGGGATCCAGCCTTAGACGTTGTGTTATCAGGCTGTTAAGATTTCCTTTATAACCATGTGATGATAATAAATAGTAATCATCAAACTAATAATAGGTAGTGTAGAGTGGAGAGGCCAACTTACAATTGTCGTTTTGATCTCCATGACAATATTTTATCTTGAAGCTTTACATTTTGAGGGAATTACACTGCAGAAAGGATTATAGAACAAAAAAGGATTAATCATTTTATTTCTTTTACAGCTCCAATTACAAAATTAGTTCAATGAAATGTTACAGTAGGAAAGAAGAATAAAAGGGTATGTTGTCTGAACATTTCAATTACTATCTGAAGTACTTCTAACCAAACTAAACTTTCTCATTTGACTTATGCTCAGCAAAATATATGCATTTTGACTCTTTTGAAATACATAAAAATAGTCTAAAGATACTTTTAAAAAGTTTCTAAAGAAATAAGTTGTTGGTTTAAAGAGGTATTTCTTAGATTGCAGTTAGAAGTGAAAGAAATGTGGTTTGAAAATAAGATAAAGTTCAATGCTATTTCTGCTGGGAAAATAGGTTTCTTTGTATTGAAGGAGCCCTGGAACAGATTTTTTTTTTTAAATGTTCCTGGAAGATGATGGTCAGACAGTTGGTGTAGTTTCTTTATCACTTGGTAATGGACATTAAAAAAAGTTTAGGAATTGTTTTGTCAAAGTGAATTCAGTTTTGAAGTTTCTCAGGAATACCTATATGATCAGTTCTATCTGCATATAGACACATAGTAATTTGGATCAATAAAAGCTAGTTATTTTACTGTTATAAGTCTGAGTTTCTACTGCTGAAAACTGGAACTAATACAGTATTTCAAGTAAGGCTGTAGGGCCAGAATCTCTTCTCAGGAACTTTAGTGCAACCTCTTTGGGGTGGTACCAATTTAATTGACAGGAAAATGAGTCATTTCAACCCCTCACAAACCCGGCTCTTCAAGCCTTGCTCAGACAACACTCTGCTTGGTTTCAGAGGGAGTGTTCACTGAGTAAGGACTGCAAGATCGGGCCTCAAGAGTTCAGAGACCTTCACCCTCCTATCTCACCTTCTCATGCTCTTTAAAACTTGCACTTTACTAGTACTTCATCTCAGTGTCTGAAGAAGACCTGAAGAAGTTGGTCCAATAAATAATATTACCTCACTCACCTTGTCTCTTTTATTTAACAAAGAAACAGACTTGTGGATGGAATACTTTTGTGATACATCGAGACTCAAGTCATACCCATTCTGCCTGCAACACAAACCCTTTGTAACCAAGTATCTGATGGAAGGGTAAATCTGTTTACCAATTAACAGAATATGTGCAAACTACTTCTGCTGAGCTCATTGTAAGTAAAGAAACAAGTTTTAGAGTAAAGTCCAATGCACCTGGAAGGGTGGTGGGAACACTCTTTATTACAAGATTCTAGCTTCATATGAATCTTAATTTTTGCATTATTTTCAGAGTTGCAAAGTACCTGCAGGTCCCATTGACTTCAATGGAACCTGCAGATGCTTGGATCCCCAGAACCTCTTGTCATTTGTGCCTAATTTACATTCTCTTTTGAGCGGTAAAGAGAATGGATACAGTACTCCAGGGGTAGGCAACCTATGGCACGCGTGCGAGCTGATTTTCAGTGGCACTCACACTGCCCCGGTCCTGGCCACCAGCCTGGGGGGCTCTGCATTTTAATTTAATTTTAAATGAAGCTTCTTAAACATTTTAAAAACCTTATTTACTTTACATATAACAATAGTTTAGTTATATATTACAGACTTATAGAAAGAGACCTTCTAAAAACGTTAAAATGTATTACTGGCATTGAATGAAGACACACACCACTTCTGAAAGGCTGCCGACCCCTGCAATACACAATATCCATTCACCTTTTATTAAATGTGAGGAACGTTTAGCTAATTGTTTTGTGAGATCCAAACCTCATACAGTTTCCAAGTATAAACCAATTTTCTTTGCTTTATTTAAACACCAAAGCATCCCATTTACCCCCATATATAAAGTCACACTGAAGAAAGAGATCTGAACATGAGCTACTCAGGAACAGAATAGCTATTACAGAGCAAAAATTATAAAACAGTGCAAGTTGCAATTTGAAACTGAGCCTATTCACACTTCATGTAGATTGTATTGGATGCCTATTAAGTGGCTTTGTCCAGGCCCAGGACTAAGAGAAAGCAAACAACAAATACTCTACATTATTTCTTCTGCTGGAATTCTGTCCTATTTTCTCTATCTATCTGGTTCTGATGGGCAGGGATTGTCTTTATTTTGGGTTGTATTTATTCCTCTGAGGAACAACCTATTGTCGGAGATGGCACAATGCTTCACTACCTCGAGGAAATACAAGAAGAGCTTCCCAACTCCTCTACTTTAAGAGGTGCAGAATGCACATGCCCCCATGGATAGACATCTTTGCTGGCTGGTAGGTGAAGCTAGTGGATATGTGGCTTTGCTTACTCCCTAGCCACCCCTGCTCACAACTGACAACTTGCTTCTATGGGGATTGAGCAATTTTGTAGCAGCCCCTGCACTTGGAGGAGCAAAGAGGTTGTAATTCTTACATGGACCTCATGAGTTAGGGAGGCATCTTATTCCCTCCACTGTGGAGCTGCATGAGGGCCAGACACAATTAAGCCATCTCTGCCCTGTTTAGCATTAGACAAGTTTTCAGTGATTCAGAGAGATAGATACAATGCCCATTGAAACCAATGGAAGGAACCCCCCTATTTATGTCAATGAGCATTGGATCAGGCCCTAAGCAAATAATATCCCATATTGTTAATACAATAATAACATGACAATATTTTCTGGTGGTGTATATAATACAAAAATCTTTGTCACTCATGGGCCATGTTCCTGACAGGTGTAATTCCATTGTCTTCAGTGGAAATGTTCATAGATTTGATCAGTATAACACCAGAGTTGAATTTGTGTGAAAGTGAAAGCCTTGCCATAGAGTACATACACTTTCAAAGACAGTTCTGTAGAACAGAAGCGTTAAAAAGGTCTTACTCGCCCCTGGTCTCATCTTTATGTTTACTTAGTGACACTGCTCATATCTAGGTAATAGCTAAAGAAAAGTACAGTGCAGAAGGATCTATCCCATGGGAACAAAATCAATTAAAAAACTAATCACTCTTTGACACTGGAATGATAAAGCACTGCCCATGATGAAGAAATGGACTATTGCAGTGACAGAAACTGTGTCACCTGAAGGTCTAGCATTCAGCTTGCAGGATAGCACAGACAAATGTAAAAACCTTTGGAAACCGTTTTTAGACTTTATCGGCTCACTCTCTGATAGCATGAGATAAAGAGATAAGCGATATAAAATGGAATACATCACTACATTGTGCACTGAGTGATTCAGTCAGTTACTGTTTTTTTTTAAACAGGAATCTTTTTCCCCCTGATTTTTTTTTCTTTTCTATTCCGTTAATTATAACAATTTGTCACTTATTATTATTTTAACAGGACCGTAAGTATGGGGTGCTGTACAGGTAAATTCATATTTATATTTTATGGTAGAGTAATTGCTAGAGCCCCAAATGAGAGTGGATCCCCATTATACTCAGTACTATGCAAAACACAGAGGCAGAAAAAGCTTATAATCTAACTGGACAAGACACATACAAATGGGGAGGGGAAACAAATGCACAGAGAGGTGAAGTATCCCCCCCCCCAAGTTCACATAGTAAAGAGCTGGGTAAAAGAACCCAAGTCTCCTTGCCTTGCCCCAAATCAGTGCCCTATTCACAGTCATCCTTAAGGGCTGATGATCAGGATAGTCATTCTGGATACCATCTTCTAGTGGAACCAAATCAGGATGGTGGGGAGACAAAGTGCCAAATCTAGGTTTGGGGGTTGTATATTCAACCTTTTGGGGGCCACCAAAAACATTTTTCGTCATGGATGACAAAAGACCTAGGGCCACAGCCCTGACCCTATCCACTGCCACACACTGCCTCTCTATTTGACAGTCATTTACTTCAAATCATTTCACTGTGTCAGCACACTGGCTGCAATTCCCAGCTTGGCATTCCTTATCTGTTATTCTGGTTTTCTTTTCTAGGATTCTTTACTGCTCTTTGTGTTCATTGAAAAAGCTTTAATAAAAAATGATGAACACTATAACTTTCCCCCTAAACAGCTCCTTGCTGATCACTTACAGGCTACTGCCACCACAATCTCTTTGAATGCTAATGTACTGACTGTAAACCACATATACAGAGCCTTTAATACTGCTTCTGTGCAGTCAAAAATATCTGTTTTCCAGTACTCTTAGGTGTGAAGATTAAAAGTTTGAGAACCCTTGTGACACTGCAGTGCAGGTCCAAACGGGAATGTAGGATACTGCTTGGGCACAGTGATATATGGTAGTAGGCTAAAATTCACCCCTGTGCAGAGGGCCAGCACATAGTCTATGAACCATGTAAATCCCATTTAAGCTCTATTTTGATGGCTGAAATGATGCATAGGTCTTGTGCTGGCCTTCTGAAGAGAGGTGAATTTCATCTGGGGAGAACCCTGGAGAATAGGCACAAGCTAATCTTCAAAATGAACTTTTATGTCCTTCTTCCTTTCCTTTTCCTGTCTCTTTAAAACTCTTTCCCTGGGTCTTATATTGCATTGTTTCATTCACTGCATAATTTCTTTCTTGCTCAAATAAAAGAGTTAAAAACATGTTTTGTTATGCTCCAGTGTGATTTGTTGATACTCAACTCCCAGCTGGAGAAAAGCACAGTGGATTACTACTGGGAGCTCTTGTGCACACTGCTGTGCAGAGGTTCATCACAAGAGCTAGGCACTTCTTAAACCCTATGTAGGGCAAAGGTGAGTCTTACATGGTGTCCAGGTCTTGTGCTGTGCCTCTGCACCTGAGCGAATTTCACCCTATGAGCACTTCTGCATTCAACAGAGAACACAAGATAGTTCAAAATCTTGAGCTAAATCCTTTATTTCACAGGCACCTAAACAACTCCACTGTGGATGTTAGCAAGTTCCTAACAATACAAATGAAGTATTCCCTAATGCCTGTCATATAATTTATAATGATCATGATGCTGTAGTCAGTGTTGCTGATGGCACTTTTTAAAAATATGCATTTCATTACAAATGACCATTTGGGCCCATTCCATTATCTACTTCTTGCTATCTAGTTTTCATTCTAGTCACACTGGTTGTGATAGTTTGCTTTTCTATGCGCAGTAACAATTTTACATTGTAACCACCGGGATAACCACGATAGGCTACTATCTCTCCCTTGAGGGTTTTTTGTTTTCTGAGGAGCAGTTGATAAAATACATGTACAGAGCTGGTTTCTGAAAACAGCTGAGTGCCTCATGCCAGGTGCTAAGTGACCTCCTCTCCCACTGAAGTCAGCTCCCACTGAGTTGTGTTAGTAGGTGGGTGGTGGTATACACCACATTGCACAATGGGCCCAAATTGCATACACAGTTTGAATGAAATTTGTGCCTGTACAGTGGTGAGCATGAGGACTATATAGCACTCAAATCCCCCCATAACTGTGTTTTGAGGGATTAAGTGGGATGCAATTAGTGCATCAACCTTGTGTGGTCCCTTTGCACAGGGGTGAATTTCACCATCCAGTAATACATTTCTAAAATAAATATACCACAGGCTAAATACATTCAATCATCTATAGTAGTAGCAAAGTTCCTTCAGAAGGCTTTTAAAGGTGGATGCACTCAGATATAACAGCACTGGGTGCCGTATGATAACATAGGTAGACAGATAGATGGAAGAGACAGGATGTCATAGGACAACCATAGTTGTAGGGCGGAGAGATGAGGAGAAGATATTACTTTTAAAGGTAATCCTTTCCCTTTCAGTGATGTGGCAGCTCTGGCTCTCTCCACTAGCTCTCAGCCAGCTTCCAAGGCCAGTTAAAGGCTTTTGTCCTAATCTTCAAAGCTATAAATGGATTAAGCCCTAGTGATATCAAAGACCAAAATTGGACCCAGAACAACCAAAACATTTGTACTCTTCTGGGACAACACAGATCACAAAGCCCAGGACAAAGCATGTGAGAGCTGGGGACTAAGTATTGTTTTTGACTACTGAATGACCTCCAGAGGAGGCTAGGTGAATCCAGAGACTGACCATCTTTAGGAAGTGCTGCAAAACCTTCCTCTGTCCAAAGGCATTTCCACTATAAGAAGGACACAATACTGAAACTCCCTTCAACTCAAAAACCCTATCAACCCAAAAAACAAACCCAAAACACAAACACCCAAGAGTAAACTAACACAAGTTAAAAAACTTACTCCAAACAGAGATTCACTCCGAACAGCAAGAAGTGCAAGAAATTCCATGAACTCCACTTGGAACTTGGGTATTGCTATTGATTTTACATGGAAAATCCTGATAGTAAATGATGGGAGACAGCCTAAAACACAAAGAGAGAAAGATAGAGAGAACTGCTTCTATTGCTGCCTGGGAGTTTGCTCCTCATACGTGCATTTAGGTTTGACATAACATGGCTGCCCAACCCCGCCCAAAACCCCAATCCCACTCCAGCTTTAGAGATGTCAAACTGCCCATTTGAACAGCAAATTCTTTGCAAATATAACCGACATGTGTGGGTAACACTAGCATCAGGCAGCAGAAACCAGAACCTCATGATCATTAGTGGGATGACCAGATGTCCTGATTTTATAGGAACAGTCCTGATATTTGGGCCTTTTTCTTATATAGGCACCTATTACCCCCCACTCACCTTCTGTCCCAATTTTTCACACTCGTTATCTGGTCACCCTAATTATTAGGGAGACCATGATGACTTCAAACAAAGCAGCCAAGTTTGCTCATTTGGCTTCTTTTTAAAAGGAACCCAAGTCTTTCCTGAGAGGTTATATTTAGGGGGTAAAGTTGTCTCCTATCCAAATACTTACCAGAATCAATCTTGCTTAGATTGTGAAATCTGGCAAGATAACAGCTTGGGGCAATATGGCTGGAAGAGAGTTAGAGCTGAACAAGATGTTGCATACCTGCTTTACTGCAATTCCTACTCACAGTGAAACAAATGAAAGGTGGAAGTTCAACTTTCACTGATTTTTCTTGACTTGATTAGTCTAATCTAAACCCTTAAAATTATTTTGGGTCGGTTGTTTGTTTAAAAAATATTTATTAAAGTTAGCAAAACTTTATGAACATGTCATCATCAAATTCCAGATTTAATTTACAAATACTCTGTATTCACTTAAAAGTAATTATGAATTTTGGGTAGCAAGTATTTAATGAGGGATTCAGGGTGATATCAAAATTAATTGTGCTTTTCTGTGACTATGTATAAAGTTTGCCTGTTTTAAAATTAATCACTGAGCATAAGAAAACACTTTATAAGGGATATTTCAACCAATTTCATAGAAAGCTAACATGGTACAATGCAACCATTTTTTGGAATTAATACAACTCCATTTCTTCAAAGAAACTTGTTTAAAATGGCTTTTGTTGATAAATTGCGACATTTTACATTGTTATGCTGCTGGCGTAGCCTTCAAATATCAGTCGTTTCATCTTTCTGCCTAGGCCTGGTCTATACTAGGAATTTACATCAGTATAGCTATGTCTCTCAGGGTACGTCTATACTTACCTCCGGGTCTGGCGGTAAGCAATCGATCTTCTGTGATCGATTTATCGCATCTTGTCGATCCCAGATCGATTCCGGAAGTGCTCGCTGTCAACGCCGGTACTCCTGCTCCGCGAGAGGAGTACGCGGAGTCAAAGGGGGAGCCTGCCTGCCGCGTGTGGACCCGCGGTAAGTTCGAACTAAGATATTTCGACTTCAGCTACGTTATTCACATATCTTAGTTCGAAGTGGGGGGTTAGTGTGGACCAGCCCTCAGGGACATGAAAAATCCACACCCCTCAGAGACGTAGCTATACTGAACTAGCACCTGTGTAGACAGTGCTAAATTGACAGAAGATTTCTTCCATCAACCTAACGCCACCTCTCGGGGAGATAGATTACCTACACTGACAGGAGAATCCCTCCCATTGGCACAGGTAGTGTCTGTTTAGTACAATGAACCTACATGAAAAATTCAGGAAATCAATACCTATTGATTGTTCAGATGTGACATAAGGCAACCTACTATTTCAGGGTCTGCTCATGAGAGGCAAAGAGTCCTTCAGTTTCTGATTAAATCAATGTCTTATCTTTTCAGGAGATGGTCAGTATCTTTCAGGATTGGGCCCTTGGGTACCAGCATGTTTAGTCCTTCAGATACAACCTACTTTAACAGTATTGTAAGCTTATAAAGAATACTGTGATATTATATGGGGGGTTGTTTTGCTTGTTTTCTCGCTTTTGGACATAGACAAAGTGTTTTAAGTTCTAGTGCTAAGTTTGACCACATAGCCAGCAAACCCTCTTCCACAGCTCTGCTGACATCATAATGATACTGGAGAGGAGAAAGAATCTAGGTCTACATATAAACAAACCATTTGGCTGTGCATATATTTATTGTAAGGTGTTCAGTTACCATGGTGACAAAGACAGCTTTTTATTTGAGAGAATGAGAGAGAGACAGAATTGCAATCACTCTCATGCTCTGTGGAAGGGAGTTCCATGGTTGTGGCCCACTGTCACCTGAGTTGTGACCCCTGTTCCCACTTAATCCCATTGCTCGTGAATGCAGCTATCATCATGAATCTTAAACACCACATCTTCCTGTATGGTTGAGATAACCAGCCCCACCTCATTGGGGGCTTTGAAGATCAAGTCCAGGATCTTGAACTTAATCTATTATTCAGTAAGGACTAATTGTAGTGCCCGAAGCACAGAGACGATGTATTGGCAGTGTCCTGTATTGCTTAGCAGCTGCGTCAGTGCACATCCCCAGGCATGGCATTTTGCATAATTGAAGCTAGAGGTCATGAATGCATAGATTAGTCTACATCTCAGGATGGTACATAGTGTCTTGGCCGGCCACAGGTGGAAGAAGACTTTGTGAGCAGTTGTTGGTGTTTAAGTATCTAGTATTAGTGAGGAACACAGCTGGTCAGAAAATAGGTGGATAACTTAGACAAAAACAAAAACCATTTTGGTTTTCAATTGTTTTTTGATGAAAACTCAATATTTGTAGTGGAAAGCAGATATTTTGCAAAAACAAAAACAAACAGCTCCCCCCATCCCCAACCTCAAAAACCCATAACAACTTTTAGTAGAAAACCCAATTTACCATCAAAAACAGTTTTTATGTAAAATTTTCAGCTAGACCTAGTGAGGAGTCCAGAGAACTGTGCACTGACATTATTAAAAAGAGATCCAACTCAGAAGTGAGTCTTGAGGATTGAAAAAGGCAAACGAATATCCATGATTAAAAAAAAAAGAGTAAAGGCAAAACAAGAAACCATAGATCAGTGAGTTTAACAAGGTTTGTAGGGAAAATGAAATTACCATAAGGAAAGTGTGAAAGAACAACTTGAAAATCAGTTTGATTAAGGATAACCAGCATAGATTCAGGCAGGGGAGGTCATGCTTAACTAACCTGCTGGAATTCTTTGAAGATGTTACTGCCATGATAAATAAGGGAAATGCAATGGATGTAGTCTACTTACAGGCATTTGACAAGGTACCACCCTAGGAGATTAATGGCTAAGGGAAATCATCATGAAGGCAAAACAGACTGCTGGATAGAAAACTAGTTTAAGAGTAGGACACAAAGAGAATGGACAGCTAGAGCATCCTCAGGGTCAGTATTAGAACCTCTGTTGTTCATGATTATGTACAACTACATAAAAATGATATGGGTGAGAGTTTGTAAACAAAGATCTCCAAGTTTGCACAGGACACTAGAACTGAAAGCACAGAAAGTAATGAAGAGCAATGCAATCATATTCAAAAGGGTTTGGATAATTTACATGACTCAGTTAAAAGAAATGGAATTTGATTAGAAAAAATATAAAATAATTAATCTAGGAACACAAAACCAATTAAGGAAATACTTGCTAAATAGAACAATCATCCCATATACTGAGCTAGAAAATGATTTGGGGGTTACCGAGGAAATAAATTGAAGCTATCAGCCCAGAGCAAAGCAGCATTTAAAAAGGTCAAAACCGAGATGCAAGGACGTTTTAGAAGACAGAGAGAATATGAAATAAAGCAGAGGACACTGTTAATGTACACAGCCACCCCTTGTAAAACCTCTTCTAGAACATGTAATGTGATATTGATAACCATAGCACAGGGAAAATATTATTGTCTTGGCTGGAGTCCAGCATAGGGCAACAAAGAAGGATATTAGGTACAAAGAATCTGTGAGGAAAGTTAGAGAAGCTGGGGCTGTTTTACTATAAAAGAATTTTCAAAGAGAGGAATAGGTGGACATTTTTCTATTTGTATTTCAGTATTTCAGTAGCACCTATAGGCCCCAACCAAGGTTGGATTCCCATTGTGCTAGACACTCTACAAACACATAATGAGAGACAGTCCCTGCTCCAAAAAGCTTACAATCTAAGTGGATCAGACAGACCTAGGGTGAAAAGGAAACAGAGGCACAGGAACTTGTCTAAGGAGACAGAGCAGGTCGATATCAGAGCGAGGACTAGATCTCAAGATTCCTAGCCCACTATCATATCCTCTAGGCCAGATTGTCTCCATTATAGTGATATGTTTTTTTACCTGGAATAGAGTAGGTGACATATTCTAAAAACTGTGGGGCTAAGAGTCTTACTAGCCCTTCTTTATACAAACTTACATTGAAGTCCAGTGAGGACTAGGTTAAAATCTGAGTGAGGATTCTTTATGTGTATCCCTAGAAAATTACATGGCAGGCTAATAAATATATGTAACAAGTTACCAGGGAGGCAAATTAAGTAAAGAGTATAAATGAGTCAGTTCAATAGACACTTACATTGTTTCGCATGAGAGAAATGTGAGGTAAGAAACAGAATTAAGATTGACCAACAAGGTAGCAGTTGTTGGTCCAGATGGACTTTTCTTCCTAACATTTCTTATGCTTCTGGGTCTGCTGGAATAAAGAAATATCCTCTTTAAAAAAGATCAGCTTTCCCCTCTGGTTATGCACAGTTTCCTTATTGTATGAGCTAGACCTTTGAAGGTCAAGTTCATATACTCAAGAATTTCTCTATACATAAATGCAGTCTTTTACTAAATGACTTCAGGGTTGCATCCCAATGCAGCTATGTATAGAGGCCCAAACTGGTTTACAGCAAACAGGGAATTAACTACTTGTTTGCACAGGGATGACATGCTGGGGAGTGTAGACCCAATCAAGTTCTCATAGTGAATACAGGAAACGCTAAGAAAATAGCTACTGACTAATCAGAATGGAGGAAAGGCCTTTCAGATGGTAAATCAACACACACAATTGTTAAACACTAGGTTTACGCCATGATGATGTCATCCGACCCCACCTGTTTTCTAGTTATGTAGAACTTTTTCTTTTTTATGTTTCTTTTGCTGTAAGCAAGAACTCTAAAACCTGAAGAAAAAAACCCGAGGAGGAAAACTTGCAGACTCAAATACTGTTCTTTATTGCTGAAATAGCTAATCTACTCCACAAATGGATACCCAGAAATAACTTATATCTATTATTGGTCCAGTCTATCTAAGTTACCTAGAGAGAAAGTGAAAGACAGAACACCGGTATGATCACAGGTATGATTAGATTTATCTGCATTACAGTTTTGATAATTATATCCTCATTGACTTTAGTGAGGGCAGGAATGGACCTTCTTGAAATGATCTCTCAGATCTGAAAAGGTCCCACATGTGTTGCATGTCCAACTTAAAATAAACTAATTAGATCATGTGCACTCTGTTTTTCCTTTCTAAACCAAGAAGTCAAGTTTTATAACAGGACTTGCAAAATATTGCCAGCGGAAGCTATGTTTTGAAATGAAGGGAATGAAGAGCAAAGGCAAAATGATGAAAAGAAGCATCAGCCTTGCTTCTGCATAGTTGAAGTCAGATTTAGTACTGGATTATTTACTCTAGCTTGTTATATTCATGGTAAATAGCTGATATAGAAGTTGTACACTTTTTTTCTGTTCATCTTCCCTATTAGGTGAATTTTTGTCCTGTAAAAATAAAATCTAAATTCTAGCCATATATTGTATTTTCTTCTTTGCTAATGTTTTGAGGATTCCACCTCTTGCATGTTGAAAAATATATTTTTATTGTTGTCTTACGGCTCAAAACATAGTTTTAGACATCTAACTTGGATCTTTCATAAAAACAAGCAATAAAATGTCATGTAATGCTCCCAAACACCCTTTACTTAGCTAAAAAGATTTTCCTGAATTCCATTAAATTGCAAAGTCAATAAATTAGCTCTTTAAACTGACAGGAAGACATACATTTTGAAGACAGATGTCAAAAGGAGGGATATATTGTCTGTCTGACAGCCTTGCTTTTTTTATTCATAGATTAAATATGCAGGGAAATGAGTGATGACAAAATTTTTAAATTTAATTGAGTCACTAAATGTAATTAATTCTTTTACTCCTCCTAATTCCATAGTAACTCACAAAGACATAAAGATTTAGGCATAGACTCACATAGGGTCCATTCTGAATAGCATAATACCTATTGTAGCAATGCCTATTAGCAATTCTGCCATAGTTAAGGATCTATCAGAATAGACATTATTTTCAGAAGTTTATAACTTGCACATAAAACTTTGCTATGGGCTAAGATTGGGTCTGCTAGGTATACAAAGCATGAGTTTGGAATTGACTTTTTTTTCCTAATAAATTTTCTCCAAATTGTTTTTTGATAGAAGTTGAACAGGTTAACTCACATGTACTCATAAAACTCCCAGATTTGACTTTAGGAAATATAGCTTGGCAAATTATTTCATTGACAGATAAGGTTTAATTTTGGTAGTCTGAAAACACCCCTAAAAACCTGTAGCACTATTTTGCTTTTAAAGTTGCTACTGTGCACACAGTTATTTTTACTAAATGATTTTATCCCCTTTTAAATGCACATATGTGATCAGGGTAATGTGACTTATGTTGACATTTAGTTAGCTGATCGGATTTAGGGAATATTTCAAACGTATCCTAAATAGTCAGTCAGGAAATTCAAAAGCTGAGATTCTGATAGCAAAATTAAGCCTAGGCCACCTGGCATATTTGTATACATATTTAACTATCAAACAATTTAAACAATTGAAAAAAAACATTCACTCATTTCTGCAGACTGTAATCAGCCTCCTGCCCCCAACCTCAATAGGTCATCAAATCAATTCAAGTGTGGATGAATGGGTAACATTTTCTAAAGCACCTGATTGATTTAGGAATCAGAATCCGATTTTCAAAGTGACTTAGGCCCTTGGGAACATAATTTATCTGAATGGGATCCAGGCTTCTAAGGGGTTAGACCCACAAGGAAATTTAGGCATTGCTTTTAGGCACCCTGCCACTTACTGGAATTCACAATCCTGTGTTAGGCACCCAGAGTCCCTATACTAGGCATGGGGAGAATAAGGCATCTGTGAATTGGATTCACAGAAGACAGCAAACTGTTTGGGGAGCCAACCAAGTGGAACTAACCCCTCAATGGTAGTAAGGCACCTCACTGAGGATTTGCAGCTGTGAACCCTCTCTTGAAGTTCGATGCCTAAGTCAGGTCAGCAAAAAGAATGAGGAGTACTTGTGTCACCTTAGAGACTAACACATTTATTTGAGCGTAAGCTTTCATGAGCTAAAGCCCACTTCATCAGATGCATGCAGCGGAAAATACAGTAGGAAGATATATATACACCGAGAACAGGAAAAAATGGGTGTAGTCATACCAACTCTAACAAGACTAATCAATTAAGGTGGGCTATTATCAGCAGGAGAAAAAAAAAACTTTTGTAGTGATAATCAGGATGGCCCATTTCAAACAATTGACAAGAAGGTTAGGTATGAGTAACAGTAGGGGGGAAATTAGCATGGGGAAATAGTTTTTAGTTTGTGTAATGAGTCCTGATTATCACTACAAAAGTTTTTTTTTCTCCTGCTGATAATAGCCCACCTTAATTGATTAGTCTCGTTAGAGTTGGTATGGCAACACCCATTTTTTCATGTTCTCTGTGTATATATATCTTCTTACTGTATTTTCCACTGCATGCATCTGATGAAGTGGGCCTTAGCCCATGAAAACGTATGCTCAAATAAATTCGTTAGTCTCTAAGGTGCCACATCGTTCTTTTTGCTGATACAGACTAACACGGCTACCGCTCTGAAATAAGTCAGGTCAGCCTTTTCTCAAAGCAGGAAGAGGACAGAGGGGGCAGAAAGGAGAGAGGAATCCTATTATAACCAATAGCCAGAGGTTACGACACTCACTTGGGATCTGGAAGATCCAATTCAAGCCCCTGCTCAAAATCTGGCAGAGGGTGGATTTGAAAAACAGGTCCCTTCACCCCCAGTGGGTGCTCTAACCCAGTGGTTCTCAACCAGGGGTATGTGTAACTCTGGGAGTACGCAGAGGTCTTCTAGGGGGTACATCAACTCATCTAGAGATTTGCCTAGTTTGACAACAAGCTACAAAAAAAGCACTAGCAAAGTGAGTGAGCAAACTAAAATGTCATACAATGTCTTGTTTATACTGCTCTATATACCATATACTGAAATGTAAATTTAATATTTATATTCCAATTGATTTATTTTATAATTATATGTTAAAAATTAGAAAATAAGCCATTTTTTAGTAATCATGTGCTGTGACCCTTTTGTATTTTTATATCTGATTTTGTAAACAAGTAGTTTTTAAGTGAGGTGAAACTTGGGAGTATGCAAGACAAATCAGACTCCTGAAAGGGTACAGTAGTCTGTAACGGTTGAGAGCCAATGCTCTAACCACTGGGTTATTGAGTTTTCTTATATATGTATAACCAGCCAACTTCCTGCTCTGGTCACCCTGGTTTGTACAAGGCCCGATCCAGTATGCATGCTCTGGTAATGCCTACCAAATTGGGCCCTACACACAAGATAGGTGGGGAATGCCTAATCTGAGAATTCTGTCAGGCATAGGCACCCAGTAGGGTATCAAGCAGCTTGGTGGCATCAGGACTTAGGGAGTTTTCCGCACCTCCAATGGAGGAAATGTAGGTGCCTACAGAGTTAGGCAGCAGTGGACTGGGCTTTGGAGCATTTCGGTGAAGCATAAATTTTGGATGTTAGCACCTGAAGTGGCATTTAAGTCCCTTTGCGGAGCTAGTCATAAGTACCTAAATCAGTTTTGAAAATGGGACTTTGACTCCTAAGCCACTTAGGCACTGTTGAAAATATTACCAGTGACTGCAGGATGGGGCTCTTCATGGGCTCAGTCTCACTTCCATTGCTCAGGTTATTTCATTAAGCCTTTTCTGTAGTGCATTTCACCCTGTGTAATCATGTACTTGAGTGCAAAGTGAGTGTACAGAGCTACCAAATCAGAATGGTAGTGTGGTCCAACCACTTTGCACAGGGGTAAATTACTACATAAAGTGAAAGGTGGAAGAGAGTGAATAAATAATATGAACAGGACTTTGGTCCACAATGTATAATCTGTCTGAGTTCATTTTGAAACTGAAAACTAACTTTTTGCATTTCCATATTTTTCTATTTTACTAAGTAATTTAGATTCCTAGAATATTTAACATTTTTTTTTATTTCTCCAGTTTTAACAGGAATTTTCCAGGTTATTAAATTCTAACTAGGTCATGAGGTTCTCATGGCAGGGTCCGTGTCGCCTTTTGTGTATGTTAAGTGCCTTGCAAACTTGTCCCACAGTAATATTAACAAACAATAACAATACATAAATGATACAGGTGTATTAACGTAAGTTTTTGCATTTACTTTCTTTGTTGTTTTCCTAAAGTACAGCCAGACAGCAGATTTCTGTGGCAGTGAGAAATTATGCAGTTTTTATTTTATGTGACTCCATTGGTTTTAAACTGCACCACTATATAGATGTGGAAAATCCTAGCTGCCCCACCACAGAATGGCACAGTTATGTACTGCTACCCAATGGCAAAATTTAAGCATAAAAGAAAATACCCAATGGTGTCCTGTGCTTATATGGCACAATAAATGTCAGTGTGATTTCAATGGGAATGTGGATGACTCTGAGTACTAAAATACCTAGATTTGGAAAGCTAAATTTATTAAATGTGCTCTCACAAATGAAATAATTTTTCCTTCTGTACAATATGGTTTTCTGGCACAAATTACTACAACGTCTTATACTGGGACAGACACTATTGTTGCAGCACTGATTAAAGATTTTCAGAGCACAGCTCTGCTGTAGAGAAAAATCACCGATGCTTTCCTTCCAATTTTCCTCCCTCAAATTGAAGAAACAATGGCCTTGAGGCGCATGACTCTTAACTGCACTATGAAGATCTGTGAACTCACTGCTAATTACTGTATTTGCAATTCTTGACCATGCCAGCCATTCCAAGAAGTGAGTTACAGTCTTTGAGTACATTAATATCCATGAGCTATCCCTCTAGCTTATATAGCACAAGGAACTGTAATGTAATAAGTCACAGTACATTCCCATTTATTACACAGTAGTATCTGATCCTCTGGTCCAAAATAGGTGCTTGTGCTTCTTTTGGATTAACCTTTAGATTATTAAGACAAATATATTGGAACTGGAAACGAAAATCATTCATGTAATTGGGCTTAGTCCTATGTAGTTATATTCAGCATCATGCACCGTTAGACTTCCAACAGCAGCATGTTCTGTTAATACAGTAGGCTTGCACCTCCTATAAAGAATAATGGGAGATAACCATCTAATTCTCTGTTTGTTGCTCTGATCTCATGTTATTAGGCTGCTGGTGTTCTACTTGCAGTTTGTGCAGTAAGTGACTGTTGTCTGTATGCTAAAGTTTATGCTAGATGGACTTCAGAGTAGCACTTCAGTTTAAATATCTCATCATTGAGTATTTTTGACATTTATTTTAACAGCACTGACCATAATGAATTAATTTGGTATTCATTGTAACAGCATTGATCATAAAGAATTAATTTGATATTCATGTGGAAGTCACAGGTATTTCCATAGGACTTAGGAGATGACTGAAATTTTAGGATTCTTTAATGGATTCTTATTCCAAATTCAGTTTTGAACATATCTCCTACCTCTTTCCAATTGACTGACTCAGCTGTTGCCCTGTAGAGGTATGTGTTCAACATATTATGTAGGAAGTGTGAATATCAAACTAATAAATAGTAAGTTTCACTCACATAACATCTATCTACTATCTTAACATTTTATCTGTTATGTTTAGCCAGTAACCAGCCATAGATTTAGAGGTAAGTGATTCAGTTATGGGCCACAATCATGCCTTTTTTTGCTGAGAATCAACAGTTACAAATATTTTTAGCATCCCTTGCAGTGATAGAAGCAAGATATTTATCTTGCATATTGTGAGACTAAATTTGAAAAGGGATAAAAAGGCATCCTACATTTCTGACTAATGGCGATTCAGAATGTACTAAAAACAAATTTCCAATGAGCCTATTAACAAAAAATAATCACAATTACATTAATAAGTCATATATCATTATCTTAATACAAAAGATACTAAGTATGAGACATTAATATTTGTAATAAATCCTTCTGCATATGCATTATGAACTGCAATGCTTTTAATATTAAATGTGAATCCATATTTGACATGGATCCATGGTTATTTGATATGGTAAAAATATTTTAACTTTTATAGCAAGAATGCAAATCAGAGTTTGAGCACTAATTATAGTTGTAAGAATCCACTCAAAAAACTTATCTGACTAATGGTTCCAGCAAAATGAAGGGATAGGCTGCTTCTCTCAATAGGCAACATATCTTAATTTCTTCTAGCCTGTTCTCAGAATTTGCAGGGACTCTCACCATACCATATCAAATAGTGTGGCTCCCAGGTAATGCCTTATGAAGTCACTATAGCTATTGTTATGTAATTGCTTCAAGAATGCAGAAAAGCTTATTTTAGATTCATCCAGAATCACATACCAGTTTGTGGCATCATGAAAAGATTATTTTCAGCTAGAAAATTTCTTTATCTTATTTCTACTGTTTCAATTAATTAGATCACTTAAGATTGTATGTAATACAGTACAGTGAATGTAGTATGATATTCCTAATGTGCAGTTTTGCTAGGGTGGCCAGGTGTTAAGTCCGGTCAAAAAGGGGACCTGATAGTGTCGGTCAGATCTACTGACCAGACACGCAAAGTCTGGATACTGCAGGCAGGGGAGGTAGGAGGCACTGGGTCATCACCTGCGCCAGCTCTTACTCAATCTGGGCTGCTTCCTATCTGCATGAGGCGACTGCAGCTCCCAGCCTGGGCTCCGCTGGCAAGTCCCTCCTGACCTGGGCTGGAGGGTTGGGGGGGGGGGGGGGGCGAGAAGAAGGAGAAGAACAGTGGTCTTTTCCCCAGACCATAGGAGGTCCTCTGTTACAAACCCAATTTCTTCCCCAGCACCATCCTTTTAGCTTTACTTTCCTGTAAATGATCCTGGACTGTGACAACCACCCATTCAACTGAGGAAGGAAAGATGTGACTTCCTCCAGAGCCTATCAGTATTATTCCTGAATTGGCCAGAGGTATCAGTGCAGAGCAATATGAAGTGCACTTTCCGTGTTAGGGGATAAGAACATTACCTCCATGGTATTCCCAGCAAGTACTATAATAGTTTTAACATGAGCAGCTTGCGGTTTATCCATGCAAATGACTTTTCCACTGCAATCAAATACAAAGGTAGACTAATTCCTGATGTGTTGGGTTTGGTCTAAGTTTCATGTTATATGTTGCATTGCAAATAATCATGGTGCTGTTTCATACTCCAGTAAAGTTACAATACAGCTTGCTTAAAATATATGCTGTTTGAGATAAAGATTGCAATGACTGTATGTTCCTTTAGGTATTTTAAACTACTATGTAATTGTCTTTGAAATAATTACACACAGAATTATGCAAAATTAAATTAGGTGTTTAAATAATGTTGTGACTTATGGTTAACCTATGCAAAAAAGGAAATAGTTTCACTTGAATTTAATGCTAAAGGAAATTTTAATCCAAGCCTCTCTGGTCTAGCAATAAATCCTCTATGCTGCAGCTCTGCCATGCAATACTTCTAAAGTTAAAGGATGTTTTACGCAAACATACAAGATAGCAGGATCACAGTAGTTCAGAGATAGGCACTACTTTGGCCCTCTGGATAAAAGACAAAACTTGAAGGAAGCTAAATTTTTAAAGCTCTTTTGTAATAAGATCTAGAGAGAAAGTGTCACAGATATGTGACTGACTGCTCCAGCACTTCTGAAGTTTCCACTATACTCTTGGATATGGGGCAAGACAGGTGGAAAGTCAAAATACTGTCATTTTAATTCATTTACTTTGGCAAACATTAGCAGTTTTGGAATGTGAATTATTTTGAAGAAACATTGGAAGAGCTCTTGTGATCTGTAAAACAAGTGGAGTGAGGAGTTGTTTATGAGCAAATAACTAAATCACCTTCCAGGCTGTTTTCATAAATCACTACGAGGCTCATTAGTGTAATTTTCTAGACTTCAGCAAGGTGCGACTATGACAGCCACACAAATACAGCAATTTTACTAACAATAATAGTCTTGGCAAACAACTAAAGTCTGACTGGCGGATATGATTTCGCTAGATAATTGGATTTTTTGCTTCTAATTTAATTTTCCTAATTTAGCTCATTTTTAATTTTTCTTCATAATAGATGTGAACAATTGAGGAGTGAAATGGACAGTTGCAACTTAAATTTAACAACAACAAAAGTTAGGTTCAGTGAATTTCTCTGTTACCAAAGCTAGGTGAACTAATTGCAGTCCTATTGCCACATGATAACTATACATCTGGGGTGAAATCCTGGCTCCACTGAAGTCAAAGGCCAAACTCCCATTTCCTACTAGGACCAGGATTTCACTCCAGGTGTTTCTCCCAAAAGTAATTAGGTTACAGAGCCCTTGGTTATACAGAAAGTCTGGTAGTAATATTCAAAGATGATGAGAGATTTTTCCAGTTAAGACTTATCATGTCTGTCTTGTTTGTAAGAAAAAAAAAAGCCAAAATCATTTGTAAATGTAACAATATTTTGGGCTCTGTGCAAGCTTCCTGTTCTGTATGCACCATTGCTCTTTTATAAGTTATATATCTGTCCAGGCTTTAAGCAGAGGACAAGTAATTTTGGGTGCCTCAACTTATGGGAACCCAATTTGAGATACTTTAAAGGGTCCAGCTTTTAAGAGGGAATCTCATTTTCTATGACCATATGAAAAATTGGCATACTTTGGGGAGTCTTAAGTTGAGCATGCAAAAATAGAAGCTTCCATGAGTCTTTTGAAAACCATTGGCCTAGGAGTGTAGGGCATAATCTAAAGCCTACAGAAGTCAATGCTTAGCTAGAATCAGGATCTTAATGATTATGTTCAAAATTGGCAATGTTAGATGTTTCTATTGCTTTACCTCTCATCTTTATTTAGCTGCTAGTTATGTAAAGGAAACAAAATCCTAGTCACTCTGAGGATGGCAATTTCCCAATATCTGTATACAGGAAATGCCTTTATGTTATCCAAGTATCAGGGGGTAGCCGTGTTAGTCTGTATCTACAAAAACAACAATATATCTGTTAGTCTTTAAGGTGCCACCAGACTCCTTGTTGTTTATGACAGGTTTCAGAGTAACAGCCGTGTTAGTCTGTATCCGCAAAAAGAAGAACAGGAGTATGTGTGGCACCTTAGAGAAGTGGGCTGTAGTCCACGAAAGCTTATGCTCTAATAAATTTGTTAGTCTCTAAGGTGCCACACATACTCCTGTTCTTCTTCTTGTTGTTTATGTTATCCAATGACACATAGCACATATACATGATTGATTGCTTTAAACCCAAATACCTATAGAATTTACGTGCTCATTTTGATTATCCAGATCAAAATGTATTCTTAGAGTCCTGTATCTAGGGTGACCAGATGTCCCGATTTGTGGGTCTTTTTCTTATATAGGCTCTTATTACCCCCCACCCCGTTCTGATTTTTCACATTTGCTGTCTGGTCACCCTACCTGTATCTGTTGAGGAATGTGCAAGATGAACAAACTTGTAATCTGTAACAAGCTGGCTTACCCCTTTAAGAGCTAGAGGCCTGTGGCGAGCTACAAATCCTAGTTACTAAGTAGGTCCACCTGAGTAGGGATCAATTGCTTCTCCTACAAGAGCAGCAGAGAGCTGCAGTGGGGAGTAGAGTTGCCAACCCTCCAGGATTGGCCTGGAGTTTCCAGGAATTAAAGTTTAATCTTTAATTAAAGATTATGTCATGCGATGAAATCTCCAGGAATACATCCAATGAAAACTGGCAACCCTAGTGGGGAGGAATGTTCAGAGAGAAACAAGCAGAGGAAGCTGTGGCAGACATAGTAGAAAAGCTGCGGTAAATAAGAGGCTCTTTCAAACTACGGAGTAGCATGTAGGCCTGCAAGCCAGATCAAAAAGGCTGAGGGTCATGGAGAGCTTACTCTGTGGGAGCAAGAAAAGACTCCACTCAGGTAGGGCAGAGATTGGTCTTGAAAGGCAGGGAAGAGCTGCAAAGAGCAGACTCAGAGGAAAAAATAGAAGTCCCAGGACTAGTATTGCTAGGTGTCCAGTTTTTGACTGGAACGCCCAGTAGAAAAGGGACCCTGGCGGCTCTGGTCAGCACAGCTGACCAGGCTGTTGAAGTCCAGTCTGTGGTACAGCAGGGCTAAGGTAGGCTCTGTACAGCTCCCGGAAGCAGCTGACGTAGTGGCACAAACTGTAACCGACACATTTTCCAACCAGTGGCAGTTGTCGTGCTCCTAGGTGCAGAGGTAGCTATAGAGGCTCCACGCACTGCCTCTGCCCTGAGCACCAGCTACGCAGCTCCCATCAGCCGGGAACTACGGTGAATGTGAGCTGTGGGGGCAGCACTTGTGGGCATGGGCAGCACGCAGAGCCTCCTAGCCTCTCCACCTAGGAGCCTGAGGGATGTGCTGGCCACTTCCAGGAGCGCGCGGAGCCAGGGCTGGCAGGGATCCTGCCTTAGCCCTGCTGTGCCACTGATGTGAAGCCGCCTAAGATATGGGCTGCATGGCCGGAGCCTGCACCCCAAACCGCCTGCCCCAAGTTAGAATTCCCTCCCACACCCTAACTCGCTCCTGGAGCCCGCACCTGCACCCCCTCCCACACCCAATCCCCCGACCTAGCCCTGAGCCCCCTCATGCACCTCAAATCCCTTATCCCCAGCCCCACTCCACAGCACACAACCCCAGTCAGAGTCCACACCCCCTCCTGCATCCCACCCTCTGTCCCAGCCTGGAGCCCCAGCCTGCACCCTAACCCCCTCATCCCCAGCCCCATTGCAGAGCTCACACTCCCAGCTGGAGCCCTCACACCTCAATCCGGTGAAAGTGAGTGAAGGTGGGGGAGAGAGAGCGCCAGAGGGAGTGGGGGATGGAGTGAGTGGGGGTGGGGCTTTGGAGAAAGGGCGGGGCAAAGGTGTTTGATTTTGTGCGATTAGAAAGTTGGCAGCCGTATCCAGGACTAACTTTTATTTTTTGTTCTATGTCAATAAACTAGGTTCAGGTAACCTACATCCAGTCCATGTCATTGTCCTTTTCCTGTATCCTTCAGAATCAAACACAAAAATCTTTACTAACCAAATTATTGTGTCATCCTGTGCAAACCTCTCTTTCTCTCATCTCAAAGCTTCAAAGCTGTGTCACTCACTTCTCTCACTTCCCGTTGATTGTGCGAATAATTTTTCTTTGAGTTACCAAGAATCAGATGGAAGATCAGTATATCTGTGCTGCTGCTTCTCTTTTGATCTTTCTTACTCCTTGTTTCCAGATATATTCACAGGGAGGATGTAAATACACCTCTCCCATTTCTGGGTGGTATCAGCATGCCCATGTATTTCTTTTGCTGTGTTGTCAGAGTGCCAGATCTTTGACCAGCTATGGGTTGTATTGGCAGTTTCTCAGGAGACTAAGATTTGAATGAGATGAAGTACATTACAGCTGCCCTCATTTTAATATGGAGGAGCAGTCAGCAAAGATCACAGGTCCCAGCATGTGATATCTCTGATCAAGGCTGAGCATGGCACGCTGAGATGTGAGATAGGCTGTATCTTTTTGTTAGTAATAAGATCAGCTTCACTTTGGATCAGGAACTATATGATCTTGCTATGAAAACACAAAGCAGGGATTCAGGAGACTAGGGTACTATTTCCAACTCTACCACAGACTTACCAATCATAGAAGATTAGGGTTGGAAGAGACCTCAGGAGGTCATGTAGTCCAACCCCCTGCTCAAAACAGGACCAAACCTAACTAAATCATCCTAGCCAGGGCTTTGTCAAGCCAGGCCTTAATAACCTCTAAGGATGGAGAGTCCACCCCCACCCCACTTCTCCCCGAAAGGTAACCCATTCCAGTGTTTCACCACCCTCCTAGGGAAATAGTTTTTCCTGATATCCAGCCTAGACCTCCCCCACTGCAACTTGAGACCATTACTCCTTGTTCTGTCATCTGCCACCACTGAGAACAGCTGAGCTTCATCCTCTTTGGAACCCTCCCTTTAGGGAGTTGAAGGCTGCTATCAAATCCCCCCCTCACTCTTCTCTTCTGCAGACTAAATAACCCCAGTTCCCTCAGCATCTCCTCATAAGTCATGTGTTCCAGCTCCCTAATCATTTCCGTTGCCCTCCGTTGGACTCTTTCCAATTTGTCCACATCCTTTCTGGAGTGGGGGGGCCCAAAACTGGACACAATACTCCAGATGTGGCCTCACCAGTGCCAAATAGAGGGGAATAGTCACTTCCCTTGATCTGCTGACAATGCTCCTACTAATGCAGCCCAATATGCTGTTAGCCTTCTTGGCAACAAGGACAAAGTATCGACTCATAACCAGCTTCTTGTCCACTGTAATCCCCAGGTCATTTTTTGCAGAACTGCCACTTAGCCAGTTGGTCCCCAGTCTGTAGCAGTGCCTAGGATTCTTTCCTCCTAAGGTCAGGACTCTGTTGTCCTTGTTGAACCTCATCAGATTTCTTTTGGCCCAATCCTCTGAGCCTTTGGGTGTCACATTCAAAAGTGGCCACCGAGTTTGCATGCCTCAACTTTTGGATGTTCATCTTGCGACACTTAAGTCCTGATTTTCAGAGGTGCTGAGCACCTTCAGCTACCATTGATTTTGTTTGTAGTAGAAGGTGCTCACCACATCTAAAAGTCAAGCCCTGCCTGTCTCAGGCTGGGCCTCTAAATATAGAGGCAACAAAACGGTGGTAAGTGTTGAAAATGTTGACTTTAATCTCCCTTTAATCTCATCTGTAAAATGATGATATATTTTCCGCAGAAGGGTGTTATGAGACTAACTTCATTTATGTTTGAAATATCATTTTAAGTTCTTGGATGGATGGTGACACAGAAGCAGTTTTTTTATCATTATAAAATTTGGTGGTAGTGGCTGTTGACAAATCTTGTGTTAAGGCTGAGGCAGATATGACTATTTTTGATGTCTGGATTTTTTTCATTGGACAACCAAGACAACTTTACTTCATTGCCAAAGATATAGAAGGGACGGGGGAGAGGGGAGACACAAGGCATAGACGTGTTGGAACATCCATTCTAACAAATATAAAGTGTCTAACAAAATCACAGCAAAATAACAGTTTAATGAATTGATTTCAAAAACATAGCAGCAGAAAAGAATTCCAGTGCATTTTAATAAAGCACATCTTTAAAATACTACATACCATAACACACATAATTTATCCATAAAGAAACAAACAGCTTTATTGTATTTTTATAGCAGTATTTTTAAACAAAGGCAAAAAAAAAAAAAAGATTCTGGCACTAAGCAATGGAATGCGCTCGGTTAGCAACAGTCATTTAAAGCTCCTCAAAGGAGAATAGGATTATGCTGTTTATATTATTTCTCAGAAATGAAGTAAAAGTCCTCCAGAGTGACTACCTCACAGAACAGCTGTATGAGCTGATAGACTGGGTCAGCTGTTTAATATTCAAATCTAAACAGTCCAGGAAGTTAGGTGAGTTCTTCCTTAAGGGTTTTATTACCTGAGGTTCTTGAAATGCAATAGTTACAATAACCGAATACAAACAGATATTGTTTTACAGAACTAGAAAAGAAATCAGTACATTCCCTCCTCTTCCATCTGGGTTACCATCTTAGTGCCACAGTGACTGTACATGGAGTCTTCCTTGCTCCCAGATGTTGCACAGGTGTTTTCTACAGCATTTTCTGCTGAGGACCCTGGTTGGCCTGCTCCACCACTGCCTCATGATCTTTCCCCAAATACTTGTACAAGGAAAAGGGGAAGCCAGCTTCCAGTTTGCCAATGACAAAATAATGCCCCCAGTCATGAGCTCCTTACTTTCTTAGCACACTATATTAAACATGGTTGTGTTTAATAACTGAAACATTACTGTTGTACCTATTGATTGTAGCTGAAAACAAAAGGATGAATTGTCACGTTGATAAAGCACTGGCGCATTAATTACCAAAATGACTGGTTAGACCACTTGAAAGACAAGACAAGGAAGATGGAGGGTTTGGGTTTTTTTAAAATTAGGTTATAGCTAATTATTTTTAATTTTTATTTGGATTGTAATGAAGCCTGAGCTTAATGAGGTGATAACAGTGAGATTTCTGTGGGGAGGGGCAGGGGGAAACTACTTTTCAATCTCTGTTTCTAAGGGCCATATTTTAAAAGGTATTTAGGTGCACCTGGGTGCCTAACTCCCATTTGAAAATCCCACTTGGCATCTGTTTCCTTAGGTACCTTTCAGAATCTGGCCATCAGTCATCATAAAGTTCTTTTAGAAGTGGTGAGTGCCCACAACTCAAGTTGAAGGCCATAGGAGACATGAACGCTACTCGGCACCTTTGAAAATCAGGCCCATAGTGTATGGACATTGTAATTATACACAAAGGGAGAGTTTCTTTTCGACAGAATTGCAGTCTAGAACACTGTATATTGTTATTGTTGCTGAAGTTTTTATCTTAGTGCAGCACCATTTTATACAGGGCTGGTTCCAGACACCAGCTTAACAAGCAGGTGCTTGGGGCAGCCAAGGGAGAGGGGCAGCACCTGCAGTAATTCGGGGGTGGCTGGTCCCTCACTCCCTCTAGGAGCGAAGGACCTACCACTGAACTTCCACCGCCGATCGCAGCTTTTATTCCCAATTGCCGCCGCCGATCGCGACTTTTTTTTTTTTTTTGCTTGGGGTGGCAGAAATGCTGGAGCCAGCCCTGATTGTATAAGTTTTACTTAACTTCATTAGTTTTATTTTTTTAATTAAAATGCATCACTTTAATCAAAGCATAGCTAATTGGTACTTATATATCCAATGTGCCCTATGAATGTCCAAATGTACTAGATGGTAGTTTGGAACCCAGTGGAGGAACAGTAGTGTGGTAGAAATGCTAGATGTGAGCATACATTACAGTACATAGTAAATACTGATTTTGGAACCTGGTCTAAATGTGGACTGACAAACTCCCCTACTGAGACTTGGCACCCAAACTTTGAGAACCACCTTGTGAGTGGACATCTTTCTGCTTACGAATTCCTGACAATGCACGCACTCATAAACTACGCGACCTTTATTACAGACATGGCATTTTCTACTCTGGATCCGAACAGAGGATGCAGACTTAAAAAAAAAAAAATCCTGTCAACACTATAGGTTGCTAGCTGTCATGGTTGGCCCTCTCATGCTACTTCTAATAAGCCTGCTGCTCTACCAAAGCTCTTACTTATCTGATCTGCTGAAACAGTGCCTTAAAAGGCAAGTAAACCTCAAAAACCACTCAACTAGTAAGGATGTTCCAAAAGATGATGTCATTCTATATCACCTGGTAAGAGCATAAACTGTTTTGGAGGGAGACAGAGTACAATAGACTCTAGTCCATAGTGTTGACCAGGGCAATACAAGACACCAAGATTTATCGTCTACAATTAGTGAGTGTATGACAGCCTATTCCCTGATCCGGGTTTGGTGACCTGGTGGTAAAAACACCTGTCTGCACTAGCACTCCCACTATTCCTAGACTGACAAGAGGTAGACCAATGGTGGGAACCCCTCTTAAAATTCCTGATGCAAATGCAACTCAAACTTTAAACTTCATTAAAGATTCAGCAAAGAGGTTTAACAAAAAAACTGTTCCAAAGTCAATGGGAGTTAACTGGAGTGTTGGGACTAAGGCTACTTATTGAAGTTTTACCTGTGCAGATAGCTTCCAAACATACTCTTGTGTCCCAACCAAACCGAAGGTTATGCTAACCTACAGTCTCTTAGCATAAATAAAGCAAACATCATTTACGTACCTATACCCTCAGACGTGACCTTCCAGTAAATGGGTAAATTCCCTAAATCTGTTGGGAGGGGGGTTACAAATAGAACATAATGATACTACCCTTACTATCCCAAGTAATTGACATTAAAGCAGTAAGGGAAAGACAACTGTAAAAAATTAGATTTCCTGGTACCTTATTATCCAGTTGAAATACCTACTGATTTTTCTAACACACAATTGTGCATGCTCAATAACTGACAGAATTAACTGTTGAGCAAATTCCTCTAAAAGCAGCAATTTTTCAAAGGTGAATATTCTTGGGATCAGTTTTAACGTAGTTATAAATTAAATCCTTGGATTATAGTGGTGATAATTGATGTTAATGGCCAGTTGCTTAGTTATAAATGGCTTTTTTTTTATTTAATGACTTTTCTCTATGCCCCAAAGTTAATTGGCATGCAAGCTATGGATAGGTGGTTTTAAAACAATAATGTTCAATATTTACTGCTTAATTACACTAATGAAATGTTACTGCCTTTTTCCTGAGTTTTGGGAATGAATTTAGTCATTGAGGCCTGTTTTTGTTTCTTTCAGCTCTCAAATTGCATAATATTGCTGATGGCGGTCACTTGTCAATAGAACTGCTGATCACTGTGTTTTCAGAGGTCATGACTTATGGCTGTAAAAGTGGAACCTCGTCTTATTTCAGTGATGCTATTGACTTGTTTTGAAGCAGTTTACCTTTTGATGACACTATTTTTGTGAAACTCATCCTAAAAGGAAAAAAAAAATAAAAAAGGAGTTTTCTGTGGGTGGTGAACAACAAAGTTCTGGTTAATTACATCAGATAAAATTTTGGCAAGTATATAAATCAGGTAGACTGATAAAATGAGCCTGCTGAGATTAATGTTTAGTATAATATAAATTACTCATGTCCGTCAATAGTTAAAGTTAACATTTTAACCCTGATTTCATGCAATCAGGTTTATTTGAGCTAATGTAGTCCTATCACAGCCATAACAGTGGTATCTGTGCCCAGCTTTTCCAAAGCATTCACTTCTCAGGCTGACAGTTTTCATAATGGACTAGATCCTCAGACCTATTCTAGGTACCTTGTGCTATTCTGGCTTAGCTAGTTGGACAAGTTACCACAGTGAAGGACAATCAGAAAGTGGTATAAAAGTCTTTTGACTGCCAAGAATGAACAGGATTGCTTGGTAAACTGGACCGATTCAAACAATGTGTGTTGTAATAGATGTGTAACTTTGCATTTCATATAGGAACAAGGAATGCAGGCCAAAACTATAGAATGTGGGACTGTACCCTGGAAAGCAGTGTTTCTGAAAAGGATTTAGGGGTCATACTGGACAAGAAACTCAACATGAGCTCCCAGAACGATGCTGTGGCAGAAAGTACTAATGCAATCCTTGAATGTATGAACAGAGGTGGAATGATAGAAGTAAGGAAGTGATTTTTACTTTTTTAAACAGCATTGGTGTCAAGGCTGAATCTCCACTCTGTCACTTTGAGTACAAAAGGTGGAGGCCCGCAAGAATTTTAAAAATTAATATTTGCCACTCCAGACTTGTATTAAACTCCCAAGGTTACAGCTTTTCTCTGACTTTGGCTTGGTAAATACTGCCACCACCCAAATGCAAACCCCCCTTAGGCCCAGGAAGGGGCACTTGGGAATTCCTCTCTGTGGGGTACCCTCAAGACCGTTCATGCGCCGTCCGGGGAAGAGCTGAGAAAGAAAACAAAGTAAATTAGATGTGGCTACCAGCTAATGAAACAACATGCACAAACCTCTTAGGACACCAAAAATCCAATCCTGTTCTTAAAAAAGGTAAATTTTATTAAAAACAAAATGGCAGAAAATACATCTGGAACTTAGGTTTTTGCTAGATTTTAAAAGAGCAATTCCAAAAATTAAGCAACCAAAATAGCTTTCTTGGGGGTTAGCTTAAAAGTTACAAGCAAATAAAATGCATCTGGGGTTAGCACAGAGAAGATCCACAAGCCAAAATAAAGAAATAAACCTGATCATGTCAATTTAAACATACCCTGTCCAATGATTTTTATTTTGGTATGGAAGATGAATTTTTATACTTGCTTCAAGCCTTTTATAGCATTGCTGCTCTGTGTCTCTTTCTCCAGAGAACAGACAAAGGGGAAGTTTCCCGCCCCCCCCCCCCATTTAAAAAGTTCTAGCCTTACCATTGGCTCTTTTGGTCAGGTGCTCACTCCTTTTCTTTTACCTGTGGGCTTGTTAACCCTTTACTAAAGCAAGCAGAGAACAGACATCAAGAGGGATTTTACAGCTAACTGGCTGGCTAGGTGTCCATAAAAGGGAGCTACACCCCCCCACACACACCCTTCATTTATCACAATTGGTGAGACCAGTACTAGAATAGTGTGCACAGTTATGGTGTCCAGATTTTAAAAGGATGTTGAAGAACTGGAGGAGGTACAGAAAAAAGGCCACAAAAATGACTCAAGGGCTGGAAAAATGCCTTACAGTGAGTGATTTAAAGACCTCACTCTGTTTAGGTAATCAAAAAGAAGACTGAGAGGTGACTTGATTACAGTGTGTAAGTACCTTCACAGGGAGAAAATACTGGGTATTAAAGGGCTCTTTAATCTAGCAGAGAAAGGTGTTACAAGAACAAATGGCTGGAAACTAAAGCCAGACAAATTCAAATTAGAAATTAGGGTCGTATTTTTGATAGTGATGGTGATTAACCATTGGAACAAATTACCAAGGGGCTTGGTGGATTCTCCATCACTTGACATTTTCAAATAAAGACTCAATGCTTTTCTAGAAGATATGCATTAGTCTAACAAGTTATTGGGTTCAATACAGGGATAACTGGGTGAATTTCAATAGCCTATTATATATAGAATGCCAGACTACATGTACTGATGATCCCTTCTGGCCTTCAACTATGAATCTATTAATCTAATCCAAAAGACCATCTTTTCTGACTCCAACACATTAGTGGTATAGCTACACTGCACACTGCTGGAGGCAGCACGTGGGATATGTGTAGCTACACGTGGCAGTGAAAGGCTCTGGCGCGGTAAGGAGGTAGCAGAGAAAGGCTCAGACAGTAGGAAACTGCCAGAGCCGTATCCCACTGCCTGCCCTTGCCAGAGCTTTTCCCCACTGCTGGAACCCTTCCCTGTAGCAGTGAAAGACTCCTGCAGCCAGGGCCGGCTCCAGCATTTGTGCCACCCCAGCGGTGAAAAAAAATAAATAAAGCCACGATCAGCTCTACCGCCGCCGCTTCATTCTTCGGCGGCATGTCCTTCCCTCCGAGAGGGACTGAAGGACCCGCCGTCAAATTGCCACCGAAAAGCTGGACGTGCCGCCCCTTTCCATTGGCCGTCCCAAACACCTGCTTGCTGTGCTGGTGCCTGGAGCCGGCCCTGCCTGCATCAGGACATCAGCCTACTAAAAATAGCAGTATAGATGGGGAGGGCATCGTTTGGGTATGTAGAAAGCCATGTAGGGTACATAACCTAAGGGTTCAGGTGTATCTTTAGTCATCTAAGCAGTGCCTCACTGTATATACTGCTATTTATGCACATGCTAGGGGTGTGTGTGTGCAGCGTATGTACTCTACATGCCACCATTAAAGAGTGTACAGTGTAGACATACTTTAAGATGCACACTGTATCTGGTCCTTCATAGGAGCCTAAAGTTTGGGGGATGCAAAAAGCCTCCTAGATTATGGCTCAGATAGTTTCCTTCCCCCTCAAATTTCTGTGCACAGAGTAGGCATGTGGATTCCATCTTCCCACATGAAAGGCAGTCTCACCCACCTCCACACCACTGTCCACCCTTCTTCTGGACCCACATAAGCTGAGTCCATGCAGGTAAGTGTATGGAGGTAGGATATGCCGTGGAAGAAATGGGCAAGCCTCAGGAACCGCAGTAACCATGGGAATTCTTGATAGGCCACAATTCCCTGGAGATACACAAGGTTTAAGGGTGCATCCTGTGACTTTCTCTGTTAGAGGCAAGCCCTGCCCTGTGACAGGTTGATGTGGTAGAGATACCTGTTAGGGGATCCTCATGGAGATTTCCACCCCCAGAGTGCCTTCCTGTGGGTTTTAACCACATATAGGATTAATTTGGCCTTATTAGTCTTCCCAAATCTCCCTGGGGCAGTGAAGAAGGTGAAACTGTTCCTGTCATGCATCTATAAGGATGAATGAGATGTAGCTAAGATAACATTGCTGGTAGGGAATAGTTTTAATTTTGCTTTTCTATTGTTTTGTGATTTTTACCTAGGAAACTTTAACATTAGATTAAATGCAAAACAAAACAAAAGTGATCCAAACACCTAAAGTAGGTTAGCAGGGGATAGTTATCCTAAAATAGAAAATGAGTAGCATTGTGCCTACAATATATTACATAGCTCCTTGATAAATTAGTTCAAGAAATTGTTGAATATAGAATCTCTGTTTGCTTGATAGCCTGCCAGTCACTTTACAGAAAATAGACCTCGAAAGCTCATTTTTGCCAAGAGCTTGCTCACTCTCATTCCACTCTAGCAATTGTACATCAGTTCTTTTTCTATTAAATTTAGTTTAAGGTTGAGAAAACAGCATACCTGTTCCTAGCAATCCTCCTAGCCAGGTGGAGGTTATTCAGATAGCTCATTTTGTAGTCAATGTGAAGGAGCCCCTTTTCCCTCCCAGTGAATGCTCCTAGAGTTAACTACACTTGGTTGTATAATCACAACAGACTGCAGCCTCTTTTGAATAATCTGGTTAAACCTAATGCAGCTGCATACAATTATGATAATTATCTATCATTTATACAGTGTGCATAACTCTCTACAGATGGATTAAAGATTTGGCTCCTGCCCTGAAGAGCAAGATTGGGCCCTTTAGCCTAAAATGAAAGCAAGCCCTCGATAAGCAGAACTCCACCATCTAACATATGGATTCTGTGTGCAGATGGCTTGCAAGATGACATCTGAAGATAGAAAGGACATTTTTATTCTTCAGGCCTTACTCACAGGGAGTGCATTCAATGAAATTCCTCATATGACTAAAAGCTATTCCCAGCACTCTAAAAAAAACACCTCTATGAGAGGCATAGCTCCCAGCACTGGTAGCACAGCTCCCAGCGCTGGTGCCCTGTCTACACTGGTGCTTTACAGCGCTGAAACTTGCAGTGCTCAGGGGGGTGTTTTTCACACCCCTGAGTGAGAAAGTTGCAGCACTGTAAATTGCTAGTGTAGACAAGCCCTAAGAAAGGTAGAATTGGGCCTTTCATTTGCAGGACTCACAGGCTGGGCAAAGGGACTAGGTAAATAGCACAGATAGTTTTTCATTTGATCACAAGAGTAGGGTGACCAGATAGCAAGTGTGAAAAATCAGGACAGGGGGTGGGGGGTAATAGGATCCTATATAAGAAAAAGACCCCAAAATCAGGACTGTCCCTATAAAATCAGGACATCTGGTCACCCTACACAAGAGCATGATATGAGTGGGGGAAATATGAAAATGAGCATCTGTTAGCAGAAACATCAGACATGGATGTTAACAAATATCTGATTTTACCTAGATGTTTCTCTTTTCTTCCACAAGAAGAAATGAAGTTTATAGCCATCTCCTCATCCAGCATTTCTGAGATTTCACATTTTATTGACTAGCTGCCTTCAGGGCTTGAGGAGTCTTTGTGTTAAGAATCCACCTGATAATAATGTTTCACCGGGAATATAATAATTCTCTATTGCTACAGGCGATTGGCATGAAAACTTCAAAGTCAACTAAAAAGTCTCTTTTTTATTAGTTGGAATTTGTTTCCAGTTCTTTTTTTTTTTCATTCTACGCATCTGACTTGCTGCAGCAACTGAAATAGTGATATGTGTGCTGCTTCTGATAAAATGTTATTCAGTGTCTTTGCTCAATTTACAGATCACATTCCCTGCAAAAAAGACTCTTTATACTAGCAAATGTAGTGCTCAGTTTTCAGCAATAGTGCAGTGGTAGCAAAGGTGAAAGCCCTTGGATAGACAGGGCTTAGGCATTTTTTCCACTCTGTCAGGCATACTTGCTCAGAGCAATGAGAGAAACCTAATAGCTTTCACCAGAGGCTAAATAGGTCATCTACATGATTTGTCTTGTCTTCATCAACATCAGCCATGTTTTGTGGGAAGCCTGATTTTGGAAAGTGACCTTGCCTTTCTTGCTCCCTTTCCTGATAAAGACAAGATAAAACCATTGATTTGACCTACTGATATTTGGTCTCTGATGTAGGTTACTGGATGCACTATTCCTATAAAACATATGCCAGCTGATTCATGGACACTGGAAACTGTGAGCTCACCAGTTACTAGCAAATAGGCTATTTTTCCAATATGTATCCTATGTATGGTACTTACTCATAGTAGCGGAGTACGTTTCTCACAATCTTTAATGTACTTATCCTTGCAACATCCCTGTTAAGTCCCTTGTTACTGATGGGGAACAGAAGTACAAACAGGTTAAAGATCACTTCTTCAAAGGTATTTAGGCACCTAACTCCCTTTGAAATCAGAGTGACTTGGCCAAGGTCATACAGGAAGTCTTGGGCAGAGTAGGATCTCCTATATACTAGACTAATGTTTTGACTACCTGGCCAATACTTACTCTCATCATCAAAAGAACCAGAAAAACACAAGAAACCCAACAACTGAGTCATTAGCAGTATTGAGAGTTAACAAAAGCCATCTGGGCAGCTATGCGTCCAATCCTTCTGCAGTTGTAACAGTGCCATATTGTTTGCCCTAGAGAGAAAAGCTTGGAAGGAAAACGGCCAATATAGCCAACAAAAAAAAGGGCATAGATGAAAATTAGACATTAAGGGAACCTACAAGTAAACAATAAAAATGAAGGTGGGTGAGTAAGGAAACAGCCTGGAAAGGGCCATGGTAAGGCAATAATATTCATCAGGGCCTGCCCATAAAACTTGAGAAAACTAACCCACTATTATCACATTATCTTCACCTTCAAAAGCAGATTAGTGGCTCTATCCTTAATTTCTCTCCTGCTTATTCACATTGGTTTCAAAGTGGTTTATTAATCCTTACACTCCTTAAGATTTATTTTCATGGAACTGCACAGGCCATGTAACCCCATGCAAATGAGTCAGCTCACTCTGTTTTCTGTACTGGCTGAATACCCCCCTTCTCAAACATACACACAATTTGTGTCCATGGCAGATTTAACTATCTGAAATTATACCCTCTGTAGGGTCATCTAAATCCCTTACAAGGTAAAAAGAAAGCATCTTAATGCTGACCCTGTGTTTCATCTCCTTCCTCATAATATCCTGCTTTTGGATTACTAAAATCTTATATGTGTCAGGGCCATAAGAAAAAGACTGCTTGTACCCCAGCTTTTTAGGGGTCTCTGATCCCATGCAAAGTTTGCAACTCATGGACCAATCTTATCTCTTTGGTAGCATGCAGTGGCAAAGAGGAAATGACTCACTTTTGAATGCTCCCTTCTCCTGGAAGGAGCAGAGCTCTAAGCCTGACTTCTTTCTTCCCCCCCCCCACTCCATTGTTGGCATCTCAGGGCCCTGTTTTTGCCTGGCAGGGAACAGGATATCGTAAGTTTGAAAATTAGCTCTGGGTAAAAAATGAAACATGTCCTTGAATCTAAATAAAGAAAGATAATATTAACAACAATAGTACTTTGAATGTATATAGTAGCTGTGACTTGTCAGGGCTAGGATTGTGTTTTAATATATGTTTGTGCAGCATTCATCAAAACTGGTCTCTAAACCTCATTGGCACCTCAAGGTGCTATTATAAGAATACATCCCTAAATGGAGGCATATGATGTTTCCACTGCCACCCTCCTTCTGGGTCTCTGCCAGAAGAGATGAACAGACTGATGAAGCCTGAGCAGGGAAATTGCTGAATCAGTCCATCCATCACGCATGCAAGTCTTGTCTCCTCCTCTGCCATACTGAGGCAGCGCTGGCTGACTCTGAGACATCAGGGGAGTAGCTCATGCAATCCTGCTGTAAAGACTTTCCACCAGTGAGGTCTTCATGCCCCACATTAGGCTGGTGGAAACTTTACCTGGAGATTCATAATGCCTCTGTGTGGTAGCTATTGTAAAATAGGTTTTGTACAAGTAAACTGAGGCTCAGAACACACTAGGCAAAAAGATTTGCTTCAGTTATGTGCTGGGAGGAGAGGACTCTCAGGGTCTCCAGCACTCTCCCTTCCTCCTGTTAAAATTCTGCCAGCAAACTGAAGAACACTTTGGATGATTTTCCTGTCTTTGATGGAGGTCACCTCACCTCTGGGTAGTGCTAAATCATCCCTGCCAGAGATGGCCCTTAGAAAACTGCTTTTGAAGAACAAAAGAATTGCCTTTGGAATGAACCACATTGCACCAAACAGCAGGTGTTTTCAGAATCTTCCACAGGGACAATTTTCCCTCTGCTCCCATACAGGTCTTCTTTACTCCCTCCTCCAAACCACCACACTTCAAATTACATGGGCTGTAGACTGCACAGAAACACCTAAACAATAATAGCTAGCTTGTCTTTCGAGAGGTATCAACAGTTCTTCACCAGAGGCTTTTCTTTTTCCCTTGATACTTTTGTCAGGATTGTGGGTTGTAATTCATCTGGGTCTGGTGCTTTGTCAACTTTTAATCATTCTAATTGCCTAATTATCTGCTCTAATGCAATGATAAAGCCTTTAACATTTTGTTCCTCCCTCTCCCTGCAGGAAATTCTATCTCATCCTCTGGGATGTCACCTTCTTCTTCTTCTTTTTATAAATATGAAGGAAGAGGAATGTTTTAGGAAGCAATATTTGCTTCCCCTATATGACCATTCTTTCCTTTCTGTTGCCCCATTTTTTTTTCTTGCTCATTGTTAGCTCCTTATGGTTGTAATGACCTTTTAATAGAGAATCTTTATTTGCATTCATTTAAGGTATTTTTTCTTTCTATTTTTTTTATGATTGTGTGGATACCTTTATCTATCTTAGGTACTTATATGGCCCTATTGCTACAGTATCTGAGCACCTCACAATCTTTGATATATTAATCCTCACAACAGCTGGGTAACAAGACAATCCAATTTTATAGATGTGGAACTGAGGGACAGAAAGATTAGCCAAAGGTTACACAGGAAATCTGTGGCAGAGCAGATGACTGAACCTGGGTCTACCAAGTTCTAGGCTGGTTCCTTAACCATTCCATGATCCTTCCACTCACTTTGAAAGTTTCTGTTTTATCCTTTTACAAGATTGTCATCACTCCTTTCCACAATTTCCTTTACCTTTGTATCCTCAACTGTACTCCCTGTAACACCTAGCAATAAACCTTATATTATTCTCCCTTTTATTTTTTGATGTTCATCTTGATTTTTAAAAAGTCACCTACCAGTTTATCAAACCTCCTTCAGGCATACTTCCTCCACTTAAAATGCTCCAGTCTTTATCATGGTGGATAAAATATACCAATATGCCTTGCACCTTTACATTAAGGCCCCAGTCCTACAAAGATGTAAGCACATATGTAACCTTAGACTTTAGCAGCTTTGGGCTGAACTCAAGAGGCTAATCTGAGTTAAAAGCTAAATTGCCAAGGTTTCACTGCTATTGTAACCAAATCAGCTAATATGAGTTAAATTAGCACTTTTTTTGCAGCATAGGTGCACCCATAGAAAGGAAAACTTAGTGTGTTATCTTTCTTGAGATATCCAAGATAATAATCAGTTAGGATATGCCTACAGCCAGCACATTTATCTAGCTGTAAGTAAGGAGGGCATTCTGAAATAATTTTAAAAATGGCAGTTTTGAAGAAGTTATCTGGCTAAGACATAGATATGCAGTGTGTACTCAGGAGATGATTTCAGAGGGTTACAGGCAGGGGCACAAGTTTGGGTGGTTCTCTGGAAATAACAAAAAAGGCTAAGTGTAGAATCTGACTGAATGTACAAAGGTTAGCCTTTTATACCAATGAGCTAGGTAATCAGGCACACTAAATAGCAATTATGTGATCTTTGCTATGTCAGATTAAGGAAGTACCACCCTCTTTGCCAGCTTAACTCCCAGCTTGGATCCCCAGTTACAGCCTGTTTTCAAACTATCAGCACCTGACTGTTTTATTTTTTCGATTCTGAAATTTCCCCCCCAGGATCAGGACTGTCACAGGCTCACACATACAAATCCCATTAGTGTGTTAGAACCCTAGCATAAAATGCTGATCATGTACCCTCCAAAGGCACAGGTTGTTATAGGAACTGCAGGAGCAGCTCTTGAGCTGTTTTACTGTTAGCCTAATAATATGGAGTTTAATTTATAAACTGTGTGATATATTGGAAGTGACATTTTCAACATTTTATTTTTATTGCCACTTATTTCTGGCCCTTGCCAACATTTTTGTCCTGCTCTCCACAAAAGTACTACTACAGCCCAGAACTGTTTGAGCCTGGCACTTTAAAATTTTGGCAGTAAAGCCAACTGAATAATTTTGGTGTCATTATAGAATGAATATATACCATCAACTGCATTTCTTGTGCTATAAATCTGTTCACTCATGTCTCTGAAGGGTATACATTTGGTTGCCCTGGAACCCAGCATGAGGTTGACCCTACACTCATCGATGTGACTGGCAAAGATTTAATGGTGCAGAACTGGGGGCCATGTACACACAGGGAAGACACAAGTAGCTTTCCCTTTCATGCACATGCCATATAAGGACCAGGACAATGTCACTCTCTCAGAGTAGTGTAGCAACTACCGTACCTCCCGTGCAACCCTGAGAGTGCAAATCTTCCCAAAGTGTAGGGAAGAATTGGGGCCATGTCCATGTCCCCTTTGCATGTATATGCTAAGCACAGAAGAAGGAATCCATTACATCACCCTAATGGATGGTGAAGTGTGTGTACTCTTCCTGCATGTTTGGCAGATTTGGGGAGGCATTCTGAGACACAGCCTCTTCCCCAAATTCCTCTGGATTATGCACAGGTACACCAGCCTCAGTACAGACTGGTGTCTTAAATGTTGCAATCAGGACCTTGGCATTCAATCAGCCAATGACAGTGCACTCACTGTTAGGCTGGGATTTTCAAAGGAGCCCAAGGGAGTTATGCACTCAAATCCCACTGAAGTTTAATGGGAAGACAATTTTCAATGTAGGTGGATGCCTAACTCCCATAGGCTCTTTTGAAAATCACAACCTTATGACATCAAAGGTGAGACTGATTTATATCAACTTCTCATAAACCATTTATTCTGAGGGTGAAGAGAGGAGGGAGAAAACAATTTTTTACATTTATTTTCATATATACAAATTTTTAAGGAGAAGAAAAATCAGTTGACATTAGATCATCACTCCAGAAAAGTAAATAACCATTGTACCAGCCAATCACTTTTGACCCCTCCCATTCTGATAGCTTAATAAAAAGGTGGGAGGGCAGGGGAAGGGAGACCCTCAGCCAATTGTGAAGCTGTCTTAATGCTGACTGATCAAGGGATAATAATTGATGAGAGATTCTCAAAGGGTGCATATTATTCATTTATTTAGAGACAGCTACATTTTAACTGCAAAAGGACACTGAAAAAACGTTTATGCCTGGAAATTGAACATAACTTCATGTTGTGAATCTCTGTAAGGAACGTGAAGTTTATTCCAACATACTGTTTTTTTGTTTTTGTTTTTTAAAAAAAGATCATGTCAGAGCTGAGTAGCTAATAAAAAAAAAATCCAGTTTCCAAAGAGATGTAAATTTCTGATCTGAGAGTCAGATTGTGGCATCCTTCCTCATGGTGGCAGGCACTCATTCACTCAAATAGTCCCATTGATTTCAAGGAGACTTCTTGGATGGGTAAGCACCTACTACTGTGAATAAGGGATGAAATCCTGTCCCCACTGTAGTCACCGAAGGGCTCCACACAATCTGGCCTTGAAAATGCAACTTCTCAGGTCTGTTAAACTGGAGATCTAAAGGTTTGACAGAATCTCTTTATAACTTCATTATTCACATTACAGAAGTGAGAAAAGAACACTTATGTAGCTTATTTTCAATATATAGCTAGTCTTAGTCTATGTCTACACTACAAGGTAAGGGTATGTACTTGGCATGACTAAGCTGTGCCTCCACTGCCACTACCCATGCTACTGTGGCTACACTGCTAATTCTACTCTCATTGGGTTGATTAGAGCTAGTGTGAATACATGTACATGAACAGAGGAATCACATCTCTGTAGTCTGTACCTGTTCTCTATCACACCTATCACCACAAAATCTAAAAGTCTGTCAGCTTGAGTCACTGTCACTGACAAAAATGTTGATTGTCTTTAGACAGAGTTCTACAAGGAATAATGCACATCCATATTAGAAACATTTTAACACCCAGTTATCTTCCTGAGTTTATCAGATACCCGCTGCTACTGCACCTGCCTTCTTGGCAGCTAAAAGTGCCTCTCTTCCACAGTTTTTTTTTGTTTTCCCCCCACTTTGTAGAAGTATCAACAGGTGTGTTCAATTGTGAGGAAGGATACAGTGCCAGTGCTTCAATTCTGGCATAAAGGAAGGACTTCCTTTAGAGGAGAGGGCATGTGCAGGTTTATGAAGGCTACTCAACAAACCCACTGCCGTCTGGCACCTGTGCCTTACTGAAAAGGTCCAACCAACTTTAGAGCAGGCAGTATGCCATCCTGACAGATGGGCATGAATGTAGCCAAGACACCAGGTACAATATGTAGCAAGTGTGTTTGCTGAGGGTTTGATTCTCAGCCAGCAATGCCCAAATGACTGTCTTGAATTTACATGAAAAGGAATGTACTATCAATAATCCAGCCCTGTGTTGTATAATTTTTTTTTAAATCTGCAGCCAGGACAGGTAAGGGAAGTTTGTTTGATCTGAATCAGGCAGAGAAGTAGTGTAAGATATAATCTGTTGTTGATAGGTCACTGCTTGAATGCTTCAGTTTGTGATGCCCTTATGTTTTAGTGACTGCTCTGCAATAAGAGAGCAATGCCTATTAAGAAGGGCATCTGAAGAAGATTCTCCTGAAGGTGGAAGGTACTAGTTTTTTATACAATGTATATAAAAACTAGTACCTTCCACCTTCAGGAAACTCTTCTTCAGATGCCCTTATATATATAAACTTCAGAAGGTTTGCAGGCTGACTTTGGCTGAAAAAAGCACCCAAAATGCTTATATGAAACTTTTCTGATTCTTGAGTTTGTAAAACTGACCAGGAAATTTAATCAGAAGAGGAATTACTGTGAAATTTCAGGTAATTCTTTCTTCTATTGCAGCCCAACAACCTTACTTACTTATGGTATTTTTTCACTTCTATTTCCAGTCAGAAACAAGAAGTGTGAACATTCACAAAAGTAATCAGTTGCTTTAAAATTAGTTGAAAATATTTGAATCACAAGAGTTTCATCTTGAGTTTTGCATCAAGGTCTGGGAAATGTTTTATCATAGCTGAACCAGTTCACCTCTCTCTGGCAGTCACCTCTGTATTTGGAAAATAAGGTCATGCTGGTGATGGTGTCTATGATCAGATCCTCACAGTGTGTTGGTGGAAAGAATTATGCTAATGAAGTTGTCATTTACCTTGGGCCCCATAGAAAAGGTTTCCTATCAGCGAAATCACACAACTGTGAGACTGAACATTCTGGTACCTCAACTGAAAGATTCACAAGACTGAGAATTGTGCTACATAGTGTAATCTAGTCTTACTAAAGTTCAGGTGTAAGCAAATATTTGCTTAGGACTCAACCTACCATTTAAACATAGCCCCATGTTGGAGGTAGTGAGGAGCTGCATTGTACCATTAGGGAGCTCCAGCAATGTAATATACTTCTGTGTGCTACGACCACTGTCTGATTTGATACAGAAGATTGGGAGGGCCATGCATGACTACTTCCCTTCCCAGCCCATTTGGGTCAATATGTGTCCCTAGCTTTGCCCGGAAAGTGCATTCGCTCCCAGAACCAAAAAGTCTCAGATTGTGACAAGCCCTTGAGGAGAGCCTGCAAAGGCAGAGAAGCTTCTTGAGTGGTCCCAGTGCAAAGTTGGTGTCTGTTGCATAATGTCACACCAACTGATATGAACTATCTAGCACTCACTCCTGCCAACCTCACTAACCCTTATTGCAGTTTCCCCCCTGGGGCCCATTGTTAATGTTTAGTGTCTGACCACAGAGTCTGCCAGCTGAAGAAGAGTTGAAATGAAGGGGAAAAAATAAAATTACATTCCAGTAACTCCTCCTTAACTTGTAGCTCTTTTTTTTTTTTTTTTTTTTAAAAGTGGAATTTGGCAGGAGCTCCTCCAAAAAGATGTATTGCTTCCATTCCAACACTGTGGTGTTTAATTATTCCGCATCTTTTACCCAGTATGTTGTGGGCTTTACAAGAAGCAAAGAAAAACAGTTTGTCGGAGAGTAAAGGACAAATAGGCTACCCTGATTACTCTTTGACGGAGATTGATTCACTTGGGTGAGAGAAATCAACTTTGAAAATTCTTCTGCCTGTTTTTCTGAGCTTTTCTGGCCCTTGTGCATGTTGTTTCAGAATAAAAGCCTGCACTTGAGTTCCACACAAAAAGAACTATTGTGTTTGACCAAAACACAAAAAGAACAAAGGCTTCACCTGGAAAATGATGTTTAAGGAACTAAGGGCCAGATTCATTTGTATGCACCACCTGCTTTGTGCTGCTCTGGTGATACAATTCACTCATAAACCTGGCATACCTGGCCAGTTAAATTGGGTTTACAGCTGCTGCACATCTCTGGAGTGGCACAAAGCCAGCAAGCAGTAATATATCTGACCCTGGTAATTTAAAATGTAATTGGAAGCATTTAATTAAAGGTTTTTTTACTTTTCTTTGGTATTTGCATCAATAATGAGGAGTTTAAAATATTTGATCCAACCAGATAAGGGCCAAATGATCAGCCAGGGGTGGAAAAGGTACACATCATGGTGCACGCAATGTAACTTTAGCTCCCTTGTGGCCAAGATGGAATCTGCTCTCCAGAAGCTCTGACCAAGAAAAGGTGCACACAGGAATGCAGCAGGGAAACCCCACTTCCGCCACAGGGGCACCTGTTCCAAACCCCCCAGAGTGAACACACACCGGAAGAATACAATGAATATAGGAAAGCAAAATATTTATTCACATGGGAATGAATGGAGAAAAAAACAATAGTGGGAAATATAGGGAGAGCAGTAAAACAGGATTACATTCAACACTTGGCCCCACAGGCCTAGCGGTACCACGGTCTGAAAGGGCAGACACCGAGCAATGCATCTACACTCAGAGTTCATGAGTCCTGGGCAAAGTTCCAGTCTGGCAGTGAGTCTTAGGTGCCAGTAAACTTCCCCCAACAAAGCCTTCTGCTGCTCACTGCAATCTTACACAGAGCACCAACCTCCCCACTTAACTAGCTAACAGCCTCCTTCCTTATTCCCAATGCAAGAGCACAAGCCCCAGTACTCAAAGCCCCATACAGCTCTGGGCAGCAGTGATACTGGGTCCAGCTCTGATTTGTCCTTCTTGGGTGATTCCTGCCTGGCACAGTGCTCCTCCTGGCTTCTGTCCTGGGGCATCCCCGGTCAGCCACTTTGTCTCTCCCAGGTTTGGGCAGATTCTCAGCTGCTTCATGATGTGAGGGCCTGCTTGTTGTAGCCCTTTTGTCTGGAGCACCACACACACACACCTTTTCACTCTCCCTCTCTCTACACTCCCCCTTTCCCCCTAAAACAGCATTTTCTCTTCCTGGAACAATCAGCACTTCTTTGCCCTCAGGATAAAGATTTAAATGGGCCATGCTCCATGAACCCCAACAGTTACACAGAATGACACATTTGTGTTTGCAGTCTGGGTAATTGTGCACATATATATTTTATTTCGAGCACAGGAAAAATTACGGTCTTGCCTCGTCAAATGTATGCAAGTGTTTTTACAGGCACATCCAATGTGCTGGTGGATGAAAATTTGATTATAAATGGCACCATGATAGAAGCTCTGTGGCATCCTTGGTTATATGTACATGCAGGCTTCGTACTGTGACAAGGAGTTATTTCCATCCTTAGTTTACACTGTTATTGTGTGCAAACTCACTCATGTCTCTTTTTTGAGGGAGGAATCACAGATTCCATCCCTGTGCAACCCAGCTGCCATTAATTGACATGACATCAAAGAAGGTACTGAGTATGCACTGGGGACAGTTAATGAGGTGTTCCCTGATACTAGCTAACCAGAGATTAATTGCAAAGGAGTTATATGACCTGAAAAAGCCTCTTGACTGACATGAAACTCAACAATTTGAAAGGGCAGCTAAATAGGCCCAAGACTAGAAGAAGAAGGAGAATCCATTTGACCAAGAGAGCTCTCTACTTCCTCTGGAGCTCTAGGAGCTTGGCACCACTAGTAGCAATCAGGAACAATACCCTTTTGCATATCCATTCTGTGATCAGGGATGATAGAATGATTGCTTTGCAAGAGAAAGTGTTACAGTATTTTTCAAAAGGCACCTACAGTATTTATAATGAGACACTATGTAACTTTCCCATATTGCCATATTTTCACACTCCGGAATGTGGTATGTTGCCTAGATGGGGCCTCTGTTCAGCTCCTCAACTTGTTTCCTGCAAGTTACAAGGAATAGGGACAAAGTACCTTACTGATTATCTAACCTGGAAGAGAAAGTACTGTATCATATTGTGTAATGCCACTGTACAATATTCTATTACATTAATGCTCATTTCTTGGAAACAGTTGCCGTTACATCTAATATAAGCTGCTTTGTATAGCCCTCTTCAGAAATATTTATGTTCCTTGAAATGAATCAGTTTCTAAATAATTCAGGATTGTGATCTCCAATATTTATATATATTTTAGCAACAGTATTTTGAGGGGGGAAAGTCATTAGGCTTTTTAGATGCTGCTCTTGAAAAACATAAAGCTTCAAGAACTGAGGCTACAGAAATACATTTAAGTGCTAAGTATAAAAAGGTTGTAATTTTATCTGTAAAGTGATTGCTAAATGGAAATCAAAAAGGTCAGCTGCAATTCACTCCAGGGAATCAAGATTCTCACACTAAGTGATGCTGCAGGTGGTGTGCTGGTCACTGAAACACAATGTTTTTAATTAAATCATGAGTCTTCCTGAGGGACTATTGCATTAAAATCCAAGCAAATCTGACATAATGGCAAGATCTACATTCCTGGTTCTTAGTCAAGTCATTACATTAGTCTGTCGATTAGATCAGGAGGGAAGCATTTCAAATTACGGCAGCAGTTTTACAGAGTACATAATTATGGCAAGTTATGAATGACAGAAATTACTGCAGCTATAGTTTTCTTTTTTTCCTTTTCTCTCTCTCTCTCTCTCTCTCGTGTGTGTCTTTGCTGACTGCTTCACTTCCATTATATTTTCTTTCATTTTAGTTTTCTGCTATTAATTAGCATCAATAAATGACTTAAAAATGCTATATAGAACTTTAATGGCCATTTTGATATTTTTATTATTTTCTTAAGCAAACTATCACTCATCATTTGTCCATGGCTGCTGCTGTTATTAATAGTCAAGCTACAATACTTCTTGATATATTTGTTCCTTTAACCTAGCAACAGTCTGTTTTTTTCTTCACTGTTTCAACCTCTATCTTCATAGTACTTCTTCAAAGCTATATAAGCACAATTATATTATTGCCTGAGCAAGTGTGAGTTTACACACTTACCGAGAGATTCATTTGAAGGAAGAGATCATGTATGCACATTTATTATATAATCTCCCTAGGAGACAGAATATATAGCATTACTAAGGTAATGACTTTTTAGTTGATGCAGTAATTGTATCTGAAATTTGCATGGATTTGAAACATTGTCACTGATAGGAGGTTACATGAATTCTTCTGGTAGCAGTGCCATATCTTGCCCTAAATTTTAAACCTGACTGCTCATAGTAATTCAGTGTTAGGTAAGGGTTGGTTAAATTACACGGTGTAGGTGGTGGTTAAAATCTCCATTACAGCATTGGTTTAAGTTTTCATTAGAGTGTTCTTTCATGTTTTCATTAACTAGTGCTTAATTAATGCTGAATTACAATTGATTTCAAACAAAAGTACCTTTTTGGTCAGTCTAACTACATTGAGTTCCAAAGTTCAAAATGACTGATCATTCCCCCCCCCAGCAGTTGTTTAGGTTATTAAATTAGTAGGGGATGATTAGTTTTTGAAAAGTCTTGGGAAAGATGTGCTTCAGAGTGGACAGACTGGGCCAATATCCTTGTCCTGTATGGCATATTAGAATGAAATTATCCAACAAGGTCCCTGGCAATTATATGGCAAAGCACAGCGGAGAGCTCCGCCCACACCTCACCAGCTATTGTCATAAACCCCACTCCCATTTTTAGATGGCTAGAAAACAAGACGTCTACAAAACCATAAATGCAAGGGAGCACAGAGCTAAGGCATGTAACAGTACATGCCCTTTGTTTCTTCACATGGAGGTTCTCTAATACAGTGCACATTATACACAATCACTGCCATATATGCAGTGTTAATCTGGAGTTATTCCTTTTGTTTGTGTGAATTTATTAAAATTACTAATGAAACCAATTTGGAAGGAGTTGCTAAGTCCAATGAGGGCAGAGAAATCATTTAACCAAAATCAGGAAAACTAGAAATGTGCAAAAAGAAAGAAGTTGTGATTCAGCTTGGGAAAATGCAAGCGAATACAAAACAAATACACAACAGGAAAGGGAAATCTAGAAACAGTAACACCATAGAAGACTTAAGGTTGATAGTGACCAGAAAATTAAAAATGAGTTTACGATGATATACTGCAGCAAAAAGGACTAATGCCATTTGTGTTACAAACATTGGGGTATCAGGTCGCGAAGCTGGGAGGTAGTGATCCCTCTTAACACAGTTCTGACGTGACTTTTTCTGGAATACTGAGCACCTTAATTACCAGACTGATGATGACAAATTGAAGAGACTTCGGGGAAAAGCAACAAAAATGATATGGGGCCGGTTTATGAGAAAAGATTAAAAGAGGTAAACATGTCTAGCATATCTCAGCAACAACTAAGAAGGACATGATTAAGTCTAAACAAAACATATTTGAAGAGTGCACCATCAAAGAGGACAGGAATTATTTAGGACAGTAAAAATGGGACATAATGGGGGATGAAATTGAAAAGGGGAAAATTTCCTGAAAGTAAAATCTATTAGGCTGTGAAAATATCTTCCAATAAAATGGTGGAAATTCCATTGTTTGGAATATTTAAATTAGACTGGATAATCACTTTTTACTTCTATGATTAACATTGAGAAGGAAGAAAACAAAGTAAGAAAGGATACAGCCGTGGGTATGAGAATGGACGTAAGGAGGAAGGGTAGTGAAGATTCCAGTCTAATAGGTGATACTGGCGGTAGAATGTCTGTGCCTAATCAGGTAAAGAATGTCAGTGAAGCCAAACAGCAAAAATTAAGATGTTTGTACACTAATGCGAGGAGCCTACGTAACAAAATAGAGGAACTAGAGCTAATGGTGCAGGAAGTGAAACCAGATATTATAGGGGTAACAGAAACGTGGAATAGTAGTCATGACTGGAGTACAGGTATTGAAGGCTATGTGCTGTTTAGGAAAAACAGAAATAAAAGCAAAGGTGGTGAAGTAGCATTGTATATCAATGATGAGGTAGACTGTAAAGAAATAAGAAGTGATGGAATGGATAAGATAGAGTTTGTCTGGGCAAAAATCACATTGGGAAAGAAAGCTACTAGAGCCACCCCTGAGATAGTGCTTGGGATGTGCTACAGACCACCGGGATCCGATTTGAATATGGATAGAGACCTCTTTAATCTTTTTAATGAAGTAAACACTAATGGGAATTGTGTGATCATGGGAGACTTTAACTTCCCAGATATAGACTGGAGGACAAGTGCTAGTAATAATAATAGGGCTCAGATTTTCCTGGATGCAATAGCTGATGGATTCCTTCACCAAGTAGTTGAAGAACCAACAAGAGGGGATGCCATTTTAGATTTGGTTTTGGTGAGTAGTGAGGACCTCATAGAAGAAATGGTTGTAGGAGACAACCTTGGTTCGAGTGATCATGAGCTAATTCAGTTCAAACTAGATGGAAGGATAAACAAAAATAGATCTAGGACTAGGGTTTTTTATTTTAAAAGGGCTAACTTTAAAGAAGTAAGGAAATTAGTTAGGGAAGTGGATTGGACTGAAGAACTTGTGGATATAAAGGCAGAGGAGGCCTGGAATTACTTCAAGTCAAAGTTGCAGAAACTATCAGAAGCCTGCATCCCAAGAAAGGGGAAAAAATTCATAGGCAGGAATTGTAGACCAAGCTGGATGAGCAAGCAGCTCAGAGAGGTGATTAAGAAAAAGCAGAAAGCCTACAAGGCATGGAAGATGGGAGGGATTAGCAATGAAAGCTACCTTATTGAGGTCAGAACATGTAGGGATAAAGTGAGAAAGGCCAAAAGCCATGTAGAGTTGGACCTTGCAAAGGGAATTAAAACCAATAGTCAAAGGTTCTATAGTCATATAAATAAGAAGAAAACAAAGAAAGAAAAAGTGGGACCGCTAAACACCGAGGATGGAGTGGAGGTTAAGGATAATCTAGGCATGGCCCAATATCTAAACAAATACTTTGCCTCAGTTTTTAATGAGGCTAACGAGGACCTTAGGGATAATGGTAGGATGACAAATGGGAATGACGATATGGAGGTAGATATTACCACATCCAAGGTAGAAGCCAAACTCGAACAGCTTAATGGGACTAAATCGGGGGGCCTAGATAATCTTCATTCAAGAATATTAAAGGAACCGGCACATGAAATTGCAAGCCCATTAGCACGAATTTTGAATGAATCAGTCAACTCAGGGGTTGTACCGTATGACTGGAGAATTGCTAACATAGTTCCTATTTTTAAGAAAGGGGAAAAAAAAGTGATCCAAGTAACTATAGGCCTGTTAGTTTGACATCTGTAGTATGCAAGGTCTTGGAAAAATTTTTGAAGGAGAAAGTAGTTAAGGACTTTGAGGTCAATGATAATTGGGACAAAATACAACATGGTTTTACAAAAGGTAGATCGTGCCAAACCAACCTGATCTCCTTCTTTGAGAAGGTAACAGTTCTTTTAGACAAAGGAAATGCAGTGGATCTAATTTACCTCGATTTCAGTAAGGCATTTGATGCGGTTCCACATGGGGAATTATTAGCTAAATTGGAAAAGATGGGGATCAATATGAAAATTGAAAGGTGGATAAGAAACTGGTTAAAGGGGAGATTACAATAGGTCATACTGAAAGGTGAACTGTCAGGCTGGAAGGAGGTTACTAGTGGAGTTCCTCAGGGATCTGTTTTGGGACCAATCTTATTTAATCTTTTTATTACTGACCTTGGCACAAAAAGTGGGAATGTGCTAATAAAGTTTGCGGATGACACAAAGCTGGGAGGTATTGCTAATACAGAGAAGGACCGGGATATCATACAGGAAGATCTGGATGACTTTGTAAACTGGAGTAATAGTAATAGGATGAAACTTAATAGTGAAAAGTGCAAGGTCATGAATTTAGGGATTAATAACAAGAATTTTGGTTATAAATTGGGGACACATCAGTTGGAAGTAACAGAGGAGGTGAAGGACCTCGGAGTATTGGTTGATCACAGGATGGCTATGAGCCGCCAATGTGATATGGCCGTTAAAAAAGCTAATGCGGTCTTGGGATGCATCAGGCGAGCTATTTCCAGTAAAGATAAGGAGGTGTTGCTACCATTATACAAGGCACTGATGAGACCTCATCTGGAATATTGTGTGCAGTTCTGGTCTCCCATGTTTAAGAAGGACGAATTCAAACTGGAACAGGTACAGAGACGGGCTACTAGGATGATCCGAGGAATGGAAAACCTGTCTTATGAAAGGAGACTCAAAGAGCTTGGCTTGTTTAGCCTAACTAAAAGAAGGCTGAGGGGAGATATGATTGCTCTTTATAAATATATTAGAGGGATAAATATCAGGGAGGGAGAGGACTTATTTAAGCTTAGTACCAGTGTGGACACAAGAACAAATGGATATAAACTAGACATTAGGAAGTTTAGACTTGAAATTAGATGAAGGTTTCTAACCATTAGAGGAGTGAAGTTCTAGAACAGTCTTCCAAGGGGAGTGGGGTGCAAAAGACATATCTGGCTTCAAGACTAAGCTTGATAACTTTATGGAGGGGATGTTATGATGGGATAGCCTAATTTTGGCAATTAATTGATCTTTGATTATTAGCAGGTAAATATGCCCAATGGTCTGTGATGGGATGTTAGATGGGGTGGGATCTGAGTTACTACAGAGAATTCTTTCCTGGGTGCTGGCTGGTGAGTCTTGCCCACATGCTCAGGGTTTAACTGATTGCCATATTTGGGGTTGGGAAAAAAAATTTCCTCCAGGGCAAATTGGCAGAGGCCCTGGAGTTTTTCACCTTCCTCTGCAGCGTGAGGCACGGGTCACTTGCTGGAGGATTCTCTGCACCTTGAGATCTTTAAACCATGATATGAGGACTTCAATAACTCAGACACAGGTTAGGGGTTTGTTACAGGAGTGGGTGGATGAGATTCTGTGGCCTGCGTTGTGCAGGAGATCAGACTAAATGATCATAATGGTCCCTTCTGACCTTAAAGTCTGAGTCTATGATTCTGGGATCTGTAACTGTTTTTTCCTTTTATTCTGCAGCAAATTTCATGTTATACATTGTATATAGCTTCACTTCACTGACACAGCGCTATTTAATTGGTCTTGTTTGACTTACTTTCTGCATGTTTCCATTAAATTTTGTTATAAAGTGAATACAGTGTCCATAAAAGATGCAAAATTGGTAGATCCCCACAGTCTCCTCCACCCTTCTCTGCCACTTTAGTGAGCTTCAGTCTGAACCTGGGGAAGTTGAGCACCCTACTTAAAAGTGTCAGAAAGTAAGTTTGATTCTTGGCTTCTCTGCTAATTTGTCCCAGTTGTGGTGGAGATGCCTAATGCTTGGAATAGAAGAAATGACATCATTTTTCCTAAAATTATTGCATATTATTACTTTCTGGTAAACAGTGGTATTATTGTAGAAGTATGTATTATGAGCTAAAAAAAGACATAGAACAGTAAGTGGTCCCTTTTCATCTTAGCACATAAAACATTTGGATTTATCTACAGCATACTGAAAAAATATTGACAAAAACCAGTTGAATTTGATGACACATTTATTGGTTACTAATATGAAAAAATATGTATTGCAAATAGAGAAGCCTACTACTGGAATACAGATTCTATTATCTGTATTGATTTATGCAACTTGTACCTCTATTAGCTCTGACTGGTGTAACTCTTCATTACTTATTGGTTTAGATGTTATTCAGTGCTTCTCTGCCAGCACACCACTGCCAAGAAATGATGAAAATGAAACAGTGAAGGGTTTTTGTTTGTGTTTTTAAAATCTTTCCCCCCGCCCCACTTTCTACATTTCAGAACACACTTAACCGGTTTCTAAACAAATTGCTTATTCTGGTGAGGAAAGCTCTATTATACTGTGTAAATTCCCTGAGGGGAAAATCACCAACTCCAAAGATCAAAGTGTTGATGAGCTAATGGAATACTACAGCCAAACCATAGATAGATGGCTAGCCCCAAAACAACCTCTGCTCCACACTGCCAATGCAGTTATCTATCCAGTTGCACCAAATGAAGCAATTAGGCAGATAATTGGAAGTGCCTAAGGAATGAAATCGGCTCAGTCTCAGTCCATGAATTGCTAAAACACCAGCTACAAATCTCTGTTACAGCCCAAAAGGGCTTTTAGGACGAATGGAAGTGCTCTGTGCTGTGTTTTGTTGATCCAAAATTCTTAGATCTAGTCCCATTTGCTGCAAAGAGCTCTCAATCTACTCTTTCTAGAATCAGGAGTAACGATCTGATGCAATTTGGTCAGATCAGAAGTTCTTGAAGCTGTGTGAACCCCTGTGAAACTATCACTGCCACTCATTGCTAATAAGTCTAAAAAAGGCATCTAGTTCATTTGGCAAAACTCTCATTGACTTCACTGGGGTTTTAGCTGAGTAAGGACTGCAGGACCAGGTATATAATTAACATAACTAACCCCCCTAAAACTTTTTAAATTGGCTGTTCAGTGTATATATTTTTAATTAATTTGGAGAGCCTGATTCAATATTATTTTGCATAAACATGTTAAATAACCTTTCCCAAATATAAAAATCATGATGGCAGAAAAATGATATTTTGCATTTGTCAGAATTTGCTGCATTTTGAAGAAATGCAATATTGAACAAATTCACAATGCAATTTCTATTAAAAAATGCAACTTAGATACATCCATTGCTGTCAACACTAAAGATCAGATTTCACAGGTAGGTGTACCCTATTGCCATTGAAACTAATGGGAGTCACCTATGCATGTGTCCAAATGCAAGACTGATGCTAGATACAGTAGACATGATGTGTTAACGTGTTTATAGAACAATGATAAATATGGTTTGGTTTAGTAGCTTCCTTATGTAATGCAAGTACAATATGGCATTATACTATGACACTATTGTAATTGCTTTTGTCTTATATTAGAAAGCTAATGTAGTAGCATAAAGAAATAACATACTGACTTGTAATAGCTATAGACTAAAAATAAAGTACCAAAAAAGAAAAGAAATTGCATTACATTCTTGAAATAGTATGAGGCTTGCACTATAGTAGAATACTTTGATTGTAAGAAACATATTTTAAATCTCAGTACAGTATGTTCTTGATGTACTTTTTTTTTTAAACACAGTAAGTAGGTTGTAGGCTTTGCGTTGGAGATACCATATGGAAAGCACTAATTTAATGGGAAATGATAAGCTGTGAATTGGATTCGTGACTCATGAGTCATAATGCAAAATAACACACCACAGTGATTTACTTAAATGCAGTATGTATATGTGTGTGCGCACATATATATATATAGAGAGAGAGAGTTCATTACTTATTTAGCTTTGCAGTTGCAGTTTCTATTAGAAATGTATTGCTTTAAAAATAAACAGACATAGAACTAAATCCTATATCCCTTGTGCATCTGGGCAGTGCCATTAACATCAGTGGGATTACTCGTACAGTAGAAGGGAAGCAGGATTTGGGGCCAGATCCAAAACCAGTCAGTACAAATCTTTCCATTGACTGCAGTGGGCTTTGGCTCAAGCCTTTGGCCTGCAGCTACTAGGAACAACCAAGAGAACTGACGTATGTAAAAGGACTCCAAACATAGCCAGTTCATTATAGCTTTCTTTAGTCACAATGGACACTTTTGTATTGAAAATCCCCACTTTCTAAGAAAAGATTTTAGGACAATTTTTGTCCATCTTAATATTCTGGCAATGGGTAGGTGGAGTTGGTAGGAGGGAGATGAAATTATAACCATTCTTTTGTTGATTTGGTTTAATACATATTTTAAGAGTTAGCAACAACTGACTGGGTTAGTGTTGCATAGAAATCTTAAGGATTCTAATCTTATTTACTGTGTAATAATAATTAATAAAACCCCACCCTGATACTATTAGCTATTAACTTCCTTAAAACTGAGTGTGCTTTTATTGCAAAGTAAATTTTAATAATACAGCAGCAAAATGTTTAGCCAGGAGATTTTGTTTCTATTTTTTTTTTTTAAGTTTAGTTTTAGTTTTGCATAAACATATGTCCAGAAGTAATATAGAAAGAGAGGGAATATATTATGCACAAAAACAATTAAAACAAATATATTTATATGATGTAAACAGACTCGCAACTTAGTATCTTAGGCTAACAAACATACCTATCTTGTAAAATGTCTCATCCTTAAAGACTCTGGAAGTCAACTTCTGTTGACTATAAATATTCCTCCAAAAATATGACTAAAGGTGAGAGGAAAGTTATAGACACTTAGGGTCAGATTCTTCCACCTATCCTCCTGTTCCATAGTATTTGACTTCATGAGTAGTCCCATTGAAACCAATGGGTTAACTTGTGGAGTAAGGCGCTTCTCAGTGTAAATGTATGTCTGGTAAATCTGGTCTGAGTGACGGACTGGAAATATCTTAGAACTGGCTGAATCAGAAATAAGATTAAGAATGGAATTCTGGCCTACTGTAAATGATAAAACTCTATTGATTCAATACCATCAGTATTTCACTCCAAGAGTATTGAGGTTTTGGTTCACAAATCATTCACAAATCTGTCTATTGACTGAAAATGTATTTGGTTTTCATAAGTATTTACTGAATGAGTTAGTTGAATATTTTTCAGATTCTTTGCTCTCAAAGTGCCCACAGATTTTTCACTGTGGCTATTTACTAGTTGTTCATGGTACGTGATTGGTCATATGTTATTGTCTTTTCTCCCTGATTGAATCATAGAATATCAGGGTTGGAAGGAACCTCAGGAAGTCATCTAGTCCAATCCTCTTCTCAAAGCAATAGGAATAACAAATTATGAACAGCAAATAATGGGCAGTGAATAATGAATAATGCAATTCTGGTAAGAATTTGAGACAATTTATTGATTCACAAGGTTTTCATGAATTCCCAGCAGTCATCAGAATATTTGAAAATGCTAAATAACATGATCCCATGAACAGCAGCAAAAAAAAAAAAAAAAAAAATCACAAATGTGTTCCATTATTTGACCAACTCTGAAAGATTTATTGTATTACTCTGTCACTATTTTATTTCCCAATTATTTATTTTCCCCATTAATGCAGGATTTTCAGTAGTCTCATTTCTGTAGTGACACTCTCATTTTCACTGTTCAGGTACATACCCAATGTCATTACTTTTGCTGCTTGTGAATGTCTATCAGTGAATTTTTTACTAATTAGTATTCCTTGCTCTATGAATAAGCCATATTATTAGTGTAAATGTGAAAGATGAAGTCTCCATGAGAAAGTTCTAGCCCATATAAAATACAGTTCTCTTTGATGTTTAATAGGTTAATTTCACTTTTATATAATGCATTTATGACAATAGTATAATGGTTGATAAATGTCTGGAGGCAACATATTTTTACCTGCATCCCCGTGGCATTTTCTTGCAGCCAGGTAGAAAGATACATGAATAAAAATAGGACATGATTTTCAAAGCACAGTGGATCAGTAAAAATAACATCATATTCCTGAGGATGTCTCTTCAGATATTAATGTACATTAGTGCAATACTCTAATCCAGCTGCAAGCAATGAGATGAGACATATTTTATGAACAGTCCTAAGGGAGGACCTACAGTGGTACAAAACATAGTATATTTGCCTCTGGTATCACACATAGCATATGTCATACATGTCATGAAAAGCAGAACAGGCTATTTGTTCCTCCTGTGTTTCACTTGACAGTGACAATGTATTTCAGACTCAGAGTGAGTTTACAATTCTTTTTCAATTATGTCTGAACAAACTCCAGCATTCAAATGGCAGGTGAGAGATGGATGAAAGTGATAAAAAAGAGAATGTTGTGTCAGAGTGAAGGGGGAAAAAAGCACATCTGTTAATGCTGTACCATCTCCTCTTACTTGAGCTCCAGAAAGCATATTTGCTCCTTGTCTGGAATTGACGATAAAGCTTTATAATCAATATCAGTGTTTTAGAATATAGAACCTACAACAATGACTTGTTGCAGGGAACTTTTAATGATAAGCCTTTAATTGTAGACTTTCATTTTCTATAAACAAATGTGAAGTGAAATATGTCTACTGATAAAGAAAGAAGCAGCTTAATGAATAAAAGAACAAGTCAGAATGAACTGAAATGTCTCAAAACATGACCTTAAATATTATTAGAGAGTACTGACAAATTGAATAGCACTATATAAGCATAACGAAGGGAAGAATTGGTTTGTAATTAAAGCACAGAACTGGGAGTTAGGAGATTTGGGTTCCTTTCGTAACTTTGCTACAGACTTCCCAAAGTAAGTCACTTAACTAATCGGCACCTCACTTCCTCATCTTAAAGTTGGGATAGTGATACTACCTTACTTCCCTGAGGAGTAAGGAGATGATGAAAAGTGCCATATAAGAGCCAGGTATTATTGTTCAGCATGTGTTTAAGTTTAACCATAAGAACAGTCCTATTGACCATGGGTGACATTTTCAAAATGCTCAGCACTGACCTGGTTTTGCTCCTAGCTGACAACAATTGGCGATGTACTCTTGACTTCCATAGGACCACTGTTGGGCCAGTGCTGGGTAGGTTTGAAAACCCCACCCTACAGCATCCCAATGGAGGCATGATGTGAGTCTTCCTATTGTGTACTATGATGCCACAATGGCAGCATTGGAAAGGGGTGTGATATGGTTGTGTCAGGGTATTGAGGGGCTCTTGCGATTTTGCAATAAAACACAGGCAGCTCTGGAATTTTGCCTGAGCCTTCTCTAGTTTTCCCATGGTCCACTAGAGGCCACTTGTGCTGCTGCAGTAGTAGCAGCAGACTAAAGTATTGGTGTGTGTCTGGGCGTTCTGAACGGGCCAGGCACAGCACAACCAAGTCAGCCCCATTTCTGAACTGGGCAGCAGCAATCTCACCCTCCCACAACAGTGTCGGAATGGGGACCTAATGGATGTATGAGCTCAGCCCAGTCCCCTTCAAAAGACGGGGCAGACTGGAGGTAGGGGGCAGCTGCTGGAGCCTGCAGGGGTTTGGGGTAGAGGCGGGATGAGTGGGTGTTTTGAGAGCCTGTGAATGGGAAGAGCTCTGGGAAGTGAGAGGGAGGGGAGTACATTCACAGGAGAGCTGAGGCCTATGTTAGTGTGTGTTACTTTTGTGTTCAGTTTAAAGTTGAATTTTAAATCTGTAATTGTCCCACACATTTGTAGGTCCCCTCCCTGTCCTCCAAAAGTAAACCAAACATATGGATTAATCTATTTTACTTTGTTTTATTTTATTTCCTGGTTGAGGCCTAAGGATGCAATGTCTTCTGCTAGAGCAGACACATGGAAAGTTCTTCTGAAATCACTGGGAATCTGCATGGTCACATGGATCCAGCTCATAGACCATATTCCAGGTTGGACTCTAAAGCCCACTTTTACAAGTATTTAGGTGCCTAAAGATGTGGATAGGTACCTAAGGTGGCATCCACAAAGGGACTTAAGCGTTACAGTGCTATGTGTCACAATGCCCAACTTTTACATGTACAGAAAATCCTGGAGCAAGACTGTGATTCCCCAGAGCCAACTTAGGCACTTAGACTCCCTATACAATAAATGGGGAGAGGTGGGGCCTAAGAATGTGATCCACACAAGCCAGCACATTAGGCAGGGAGGTGCCTAAACTAGCCAATGGGAGATGCTGACCAAAGGGATGTGTGCTAAGCCCTGCTCTCTCTTGGAGTTAGGCAGCTCCAGGCAGCCTGGACTTAGGGGCCAATCTCCACTCAGCGATCCATAAATGGGAAACAGTTGCCTGAAGTTAGGCAGCTTAGGTGTCTATGCAGCTTCTTATAGGAAATGAGTTAGGTAGCTGCTTCACTCCTCAAAACGTGGGCAGAGGAAGTGGTGGTGGCGAGGCCCACCTTATAACTTTTAGCCCAGTGGCTAGAGAACTCTCCGGAGAGGTGGGAGGATTTGTACAGAGGTCTCCCTCCTCTCAGGAGAGTTCTCTAACTGCTGGCTAAAAGTTCTAAGACAGCTAGGGGCACCACCACTTGTTCCTCCTTCTCTTCCTGATTTTGAATGTGACTGAATCTAGGCTCAGAGGGGCACCTACTAGATCAGATCCCTGCATGCAAAAAGGCATGCAAAAAGGCCTTTCTTCACATGGATGGTGGATCTGGGGCTCAGGCAGGAGATAGGCATCCAGACAAGTGAGGCAGCGGTACATATGTGCTCAGAGGCAGAACCTTAAGCACACAGGGAACTTTTATGGTGAAAAACATATGTGCCAAGTAAGTTTAGGTGCCTACAGGGTTTGGTGGGAGTTTTGTGGAGTCCTCCCTAGGAGCTTTAGAAAATCCCACTAGACACCTTTCTGCATCTGGGCCGTTAAATAAATGAGTAGGATTTTGATATGGGATCTAAATTATCTGATGACCCCTTACAGTCAGTGCCACTCTGTACAACTTGGAATTAGTACTGCTGTGTTTGGTCAGTTTTAATCCCTATTTGATGGCCAGGTCATTCCAATGCAATATGTTTGCAAAATGAGTCTCTCGGTCCCTTTCTGGCACTTGTGAAACATAGAAGGTGGCAGCAGAATATAGCATTTGAAATGAGCTGAAAGTGCTCCTGTCAAAATAATTTTTTTCCATGAAGAACTTCATATGGTGCTGCTTTATACCATGTTGGGATAAAAAGAAATAGAAATATGTTAAAAAACATATATACTTCTTGTGTACTGAATAAAGCATTTTATAATTTATTTTTTTGGAGAATCTGCTCCCTTTTCAACCCCTGATTTTAGAAAAGGATGAAAATTCTCTGTTGTCACTAAAATCTCTCCCTCTTCCAATCCAGATTTTATAAACTGATAAGTAACTGTTTCTCTTTATATCTCCAAATGTTTCCATTTTGTATGGCTTTCCCCTTTTTTTAAAAAATGCCTGTCTCTCTTATAACAGCTCTCAGCCTCTAGCCAAGCATTTTTAAGCACTTGATATCCAAGTACCTCCTGGGGATTTCATCATGCAAGACATATAATACTTTCAACACAAATTTAGCATAACCTAGAGCTCTAGTTTTTTTTTTTATTGAGATACTGCACCAGCTGATTTAACTGAAAGAATACAATTGATAAGAAGGGTTTGCAGCTAGTAAAATGAAGTGGTTGTAAATCTGGCTTTTCCATTGCAGTTTTTCCATTTACGTTACTTAAGATTCCTATTTTAAAAAAGTCAGTTTTACTGAATAAAGTCTGTTCATTAAAACTTTTTGCAAAGATGTTGAATGTGTTTAAACCATATAATAATGCATCTGAAAGATGTCAATTTTAATGCCTGCAAATACAACTCCTTTTCAATTTCCTTTACACATTTTTAACTGTAAATCCCCTAGGAAGGGGAAAAAAATCTGCTTTAATCAACAGACACAAAGTAAAATCATCACCTCCTTCTACTACTTCATCCATTTTTCTCTCCCTCCTCAAGACACTTTACTGGCTCCATTCATTCTTGCAGATCTTAACTTCAAGTCTCAATCATCATCCTCACCTCCAGATCTTTAAATAGCTCTCATGCAGTCTGCATTTCAGATTTCATCTTCTCCTGCTTCCCTGTTCATGCTTTATGCTTGCTCAACTCACTGCTCTTGCCTGACTATTCCTTTGTAACCTTCCATGGGGGACTTCATGATGCCCACTGTACTAGGTACAGCCTCCCTCTTCCTCCTTCTGTGTGCCAGGAGCCACCTCTTTCCTCCTTCAAACCATTTCTAACATTCACTTCTTTTGGCTGGCCTTCTGTCACCGATCTCTACTCTAGTGCAATCCACAGCCTCTGTCACCAATGATTATATTAGACAAAAGAAAAAGCAAATATCCAAATTGTACATGCAAGAAGGAAACATCTGAAATTGCAACATTAGATCTTGACAAGTTTTCTGTTTCCTGTTGTCTCCCTCTTCCCCAGTGTCAGTCATCATTTGTCTGACATTATTGGTCTAATTTTGGGCTCAATTGTGCCTGAAAGGAGATGCTAGATTTGGTGTGAAGCTGAACCACTCCAATGGAAGATCTAGGAGTTAACTTGCCTCAGGGAGGCATGCTTCCTGCATCTCCATGGTGCACAGAAAAAATCAGCCAGTGCTTTACCCCTTCGGGATGCAGCATGTATGCCCCTTTATGGCTTTCTAGCTAAACTAGTCAGTGGATGGGTGAGGCAGGGACACAGCCCCCCAGTCCTCCCTAGCCCTCCCTTTCTGTGGTAGCTAATATTGCTAGATGTGATCAGTCCTACAGTACAGGGACTGTATTAGTGAGCAGCCCCTGTTGTGCTTGGTGGTGGGGAAGGTAGAAATTCAGGGAGAGGAAACATTCATTCTGCCTTTCCTCCTAACCTTTGTGCACAGACAGAGAGGATGGCTATAGTCTGGCACTTGTAAACAACTTGAGGCTGCAACTTTGGGCTTAATCTTCAGCTAAGGAATTGTTAGCCTCACTGAACATGGTTGGATCCAAGGTGGCTACACGCTTTTAATTTTTCTGTACAGTGTCATAAAATTTTGTGACTCCATAATCTTATTAAATGTATTTAACACCTATATACTACAGAGGTGGACACTTTTAAAATGTATACATTAGAGCTGGCTAAAAAAAAATCAATTTTCAATTTTTGTATTTTGGTCAATGATTGAATTTTGTAGAAAATTTGAAATATTGTATTATCTTGACCAGCCAGCTGCAGTATAAACCAAAAAGAATGTGGTAGAAATATGATTTGTAGACTACAAGAGAAGGAAATGAGATAATTCTTTTTGCTAACAATATAGACAGGGAGGATTTCCTCTAAATAAGGATATTTGGCCCATGCAGTCTGTGACAGTTTATTGTGCTATTTTTGGGGCAGGTGAGGGATGAAATTAATTCAAATTTTAAAAAGGGACTTTGTCATAAGACAAACTAAAATAATAAATATGCAGCAGTGTTCTATGGGAAAGGTCACAGATTTATTACAAGACACATTAGCTTTGTAGCACACTTCATTAAACTACGTCATTGGCGAAGGTCCCAAATTTTAAACCCAAACAGAAGTAATCCCCAGTAAGTCTCCTGCTCTGACTACCAAGTAATGATGGGCAGGGCCCAGTATATATGGTGAATTTTGACCCATATATGGTTTGCTTCCCATATGAAAGGAGAGCCTTTGTTCTCCCTTGCATTGTAGATTAGTTCAATCTACCTTCCCATCATCCCCACAGTGGCCTCCCCCTTTCAGAGAGAAAAATGCTCGCAGCTGAAATAAACATTAATGTGACGTTATTAGCATACTGGTAAGCTAAATATTTACAAGAAAAATGCACCCAGTTCAAACTAACAAGCAATATTTTTAAAAGAAGAAAGAAATCATCAAGTTTGGACAGAACAGATGTTAGAAAAAGCTGAATGTACCTTATGGCTTTGGTTTTGCATACCTTCTTGTTTTGGTTTACATTTAAGATGTGAATCTCTACTGAGCTGCTGCACATCAGTACTTCTTGATCTGAACATATTTCAGGAGGACATTCAGAGAGCAGGGGGTGTGGAGGGAGAAGAGAGAGTGAGTGTGTGTGTGTTGGAGCATACAACTTTTACAGTAAAGTTGTATGTTGCAATATAGAAATAAATTGTTAGGCCCAACAAGCAGGCTGTGCAGGTGTGCGTGTATATGAGATGTAGGGTGGGAAGAGAGGTGAACTTAAAGAAAGATAGACCTTTTGAAGATGTTAAATTGGTAGTGTGCAAAAGGGGCAATTAGTTGTATTTTTCTAAGAGCAAGTCAGAGTAAATTGCTGCTGTTTTCTCTATTTTTGTTACAAGCCGGAGCTGTCTGTAAAAGATAGCATGTGTAGAGTGTATGTTCTGTTAAATTGGATTTCTAAAGCCAAAGTAGAAAAATGAAAAGGTTGTAACCTACTGCATGTGTAATATACCAAACATTTATATGCACTCAGTATTTTAAGTACACAAGTATTTCCCAACTACTTCAACTTCTTTAACTGTTTCCAAAAATAGATGGACGGTTATTTGTATTTCAAGATCTGCAGAAATAATGTATGCCCCAAGAATTAGATATTTGGATTTGTTTTTCTTTATTGAAAAGTGCACCGGGACAGTTATTTGTATGGAGGGCACCTTAGCAAAATTATTATTTACTTTCCATGCTGCAGCACTCTCATGCACAATGACATCGTCATGGATGGCTAGAGGATTTAGCCCCACAACTCCTCCTTATTTCAATGGGAGTTGTGGGGCTAAATCCCTCACTGAGCTTTGAAAATATCTGCCCGTAAGTGCAGAATACACAATGGATCTCATTTTCAGTGTTGATTTCTAAAGTGTGAAACAGAAAGGAGGATTTTGTTCTGTGGTTGTTAAGGTATCCCTGGTTATAAGTAGACCAATTCTAGCCAATGGATCATGGGCCAATTCTAGTAGCCTAATCAAGTAGATGTTACATTTTTGGTGGCCTTGGATATACTATTGATCATGACCCACCTAGAGGATCTAGCAGATGTGTATAGTCGTGTTAAGCTGGCTTCACTGTCTCCTCTCAGATTCCAGAGGGTTGTGATGAGCAGTTTTTCCTCCTCGTTGAAGACACTTGCCTGTTGAATCTCCTGGGGCTCAATTTTGTAATCTCTCCTGTTCAACATGAAGCCTCTGGGGGATAAGGAGATTCTATGGGCGATAGTGCCATTAATATGCTGATGATGTCTAAACTATATCATTTCATCTTCTAATCAAGTGCATTATATTGGGGCACTGAAATGACCTATGTCTGAGTATACATAGGCCAATGGCAGGCTCTCAGCACAGAGCTCTTTACTACCACCAGAGATCTGGCTAAGCTTGAATCGTGCCACATTTTAACTTGTAGTCCTCCTTTATGCTCTGGGAAGCTTGTCACTTGATGCCCTATATACTGTCTGAAATACACCTTGATTCCTCTTTGGCCATTTGGAGAAGGAGAAGTGAGCTTTGTTCCCTTTCCCTCATAAATTTCACAATATATGTAATAATGGAGGAAGAAGCAACAGAGGGTCCTGTGGCACCTTTGAGACTAACAGAAGTATTGGGAGCATAAGCTTTCGTGGGTAAGAACCTCACTTCTTCAGATGCAAGCCTTCAGATGCACTTCTTGCATCTGAAGAAGTGAGGTTCTTACCCACGAAAGCTTATGCTCCCAATACTTCTGTTAGTCTCAAAGGTGCCACAGGACCCTCAGTCTGAATCTGTGAAAAGCAACAAACACGGCTACCCCTCTGATAATGGAGGAAGAGAATGTTAATAATAAATAATGCTGTAAATTCAGTAAAGAACATTGCAGTAAAGAATACCATACCATATGCATTGGGGGTGGAGAGGGAGGTTTTATAGCAGATTTAAAATAGAAAACAAAATGGTCTGATTAACAGCAGTAGGAAGGGTGCTACAGAGGATGAGTGGAGAAATTAACACATGTTGTTCAAAGGCAGCTGTGAATTATGAGAGGCTGTAGCACACAGAGGTAGTCAAATTTGGCAGAAGTTCTAAATGATAGATTGTTTGTTTGCATTATTTCAGCAATATCTAGGTGCAGGGATATGGAGGATCTCTGAAGACAGTAAAAGTACTGGATCCTGTGCTTAACATAATTGTAAACCACTTTATTTCATAAAGAACTGGAGCAATATACGATGTTAAAAATGGATGGGAATTGAAATATTTAACCTGACTGGGCAAGTGAAGGAACCATAAACACATATCCGCAGCTTACATGAAGCCATCAGTTCTCTTCAGTACATAGATGGAAGTTTAACTGTTGAGATATTTTTGACCCCTTGTTTCCTTGAAGTGCAGTTCTATCCTGGATAATGAGTATATAAAACAATAGTACCTTCATACTCAGCAGACTATCCTTTGAGTTTAATCAGTCATACTTGCTTATTATAGTGACAAAAACATTTACTACTGTTACTTTAGCAGAGCTGATTCACCTCTGGGAGAAGGATCATAATTCTTTTCGGGCTTATGCATCAGAATGGTTCCTATGCACCATTATTTAACTATTGCTGCCACTGGGTTTACATTGGGAGAAGATATGTAACCTAAGCAGAAACATGCTTCTCAGGAGCTAAATTCTAGGTATTTACCTGCCTCTATAGACTGTAAGGGAATTCTTGATGACTAAGACACAACCCTGTGATGTTCATCCCATATCTTCCTAAAATATTGTTATGCTATAAATATGGCATAACTAAGATTGTTTTATGCAAGATGAGTCATGCAAGGTATCATTGGCAAGGTTATGCTTTACTGAATATGATTATCCTATTTGTATACATCTATCATTTCTGTATCTGAAGTTAGGAATATTGACTATGTAACAATTACAACTGTGGCTACACCTGGGAAACGCCCACCAGACAGTATGCAATCAGCCTGGATAAGCCATTAGGAAAGACAATGGGTCTTTGAAGATGCTAATCTCTAGTCTTCCTGGAGTTCCTTCCTGTGGATGTTACAAATAAACCTCATCTCATGGTTGCTTTAACACTGCAAGGTCATGTGCTAATGCCACCTGGTAGGGAGTACTACCTTGGACACTACTGGTATTTTTCCACTGGAAACAAAGGATTCCCACCTTATGTACATCCTATTTAAGGCTGGGAAGTGAGTCAATCAAGGATCTTCTTCACTGCCTACCCACCCAAGAAGGAAGACTGCTGAAAGCACCAGAAGAAACAAAGGAACTAAGCTGGAAAAAGACAAGGGCTGAGTCCAGGCTGAGACAGGGGTCTAACCTGTGAATAGAAATAAAAGAAACGCTAGGCTGCAGAAACTCTGCAACCTGCCTAAAACAAAATTTAGGGTGAGAAATTACTATTTGTAACCTGTTTCTTTAGTGAATTAAGCTTAGGTTGAGTGTTTTGTTTTATTTGCTCAGTAATCTACTTGGTTCTGTTTGCTATCCCTTATAATCACTTAAAATTTACCTTTTGTAGTTAATAAACTTGTTTTTGTTTATTCCAAAACCCAGTCTGTGCAATTCATATCGGGAGTATGCTGGATAAGCTGCGCATATCTCCCTCCACATTAAGGGAGGGGGGATATTTATGAGCTTGTATGTACAGTTCTCTCTATACAGCAGAGGACAATATTATTTTGGGTTTACACCCCCAAAGGAGGTGTGCACATGAGTGCTGGGTAAATTCCCCGAGCCAAATCCTCCAACACAGAGCTGATTTCAGTCTGTGTCTGTAGCTCAGTGTGGCCTTACCCGTGTGTGTGTGCTAGAGATGGCTTGAGGGCCTGACACAGCAAGGACAGGGTGAGGAAGCCCAGGCTCGTGGAACAGGTGGTCTCAGTGGGACCCCACACATCAGGTGGCACCCTGAAAAGGGGGGTCCAATCCATCACAAACCACTCCTAGGGAATTCACTCTGCTGAAGAAGCTCTGTCATCCTTGCAAAACATGCAGAGTGCACTCTTTGTCCTGCTTTCATTGCTATCAGTACTAGGAGGGAGCAGAGGGTAGTGGTGCACAGTTGCTGAGAAGAATGCCAAGGGAAAGCTGTAGGCAGCCAGGAGACAAAGTCAATGCACAGGGCCTCTATGCAAATGGTTCTGGGCCTCCAAAGGATTGATGGTGTTTGGTGACTGGACCCACTGTTTATGCTAGAGGAAGGTAAACCCTGTATGCCTCCCCCACACACACACACCAAAGTCAGGGTTTGAAAGAAACATTCAAAATTTATTTTTTTAGAGAAATACACCCACAGGCCCATCCCAAATATTTTTTTCTATACTAGAACACAATGTGCCTCCACATGAACAGATTCAGTTGATACATTACAACCAAGAGATCCCTTTAGCATCATTACCACCTAGCCAGTTATTCCCCATTTTGTAGTTGTGCATTTGATTTTTTTTTCCTTCTTAACTGGCTAAGTATTTTGAACTTATCTTTATTGAATGTTATGTTGTTGATTTCAGACTAATTCTCCAGTTTGTCAAGGTCATTTTAAATTATAATCCTTAAAACCTGGTATCGTTGGTAGGGCCCTACCAAATTCACGGTCCATTGTGGTCAATTTCATGGTCATAGGATTTAAAAAATCTTAAATTTCATGATTTCAGCTATTTAAATCTGAAATTTCATGGCATTGTAATTGTAAGACTCCTGACCCAAAAAGGAGATATGTGTAGGGTGGGTTGCAATACTGCTACCCTTATTTCTGCACTGCTGCTGATGGCGGTGCTGCCTTCATCGCTGGGCAGCTAGAGAGCACTGGCTGCTGGCCGGGAGCCCAGCTCTAAAGGCAAAGCCGCTGCCAGCAGCAGCACAGAAGTAAGGATGGCCTGGTATGGTATAGCCATCCTTACTTCTATGCTGCTGCTGGTGGAACGCTGCCTTCAGAGCTGGGCGCTTGGCCAACAGCCACTGCTTTCTGGCTGCCCAGCTCTGAAAGCAGTGCAGAAGTAAAGGTGGCAATACTGTGACCCGAATAAAACAATCTTGCGACCCCTGGCAACTGCTTTTTGGATCAGGACACCCAATTTTAGAAACACTGGTCTCCCTAGTGACATCTGTATAATATAGGGTAAAAGCTCACATAAGACCAGTTTTCATGGGGGGGAGACCAGATTTCACAGTCTGTGACGTGTTTTTCATTACCATGAATTTGGTAGGGCCCTAATCATTGGTACATTTAGTAAGCATGCTCTCCACTCCATTATCCAAATTGTTAATGAAAATATTGAATAATACTGGACCCAGGACTGACCCCTATAGGGCTGTGTGACATTCCCCTGGTGTAATCTGGACCAGTGATCTGCTAGGTCACTCCAATCCTTGACTCTTGGAGCCAGCCTTACCCTGCTCTTCTGTGAGATCCCCCCACTCCCGGGCTGTAGATGCACAGCCTCTGGCATGTAAACTGCTCCTTGAATTATGCAACCGAATGACACTAGCCAATATCTCTGGTCCCAGACACAACCCTAGGAGCCTCTGTCTTGCAGCATCCAGTTATGCCAACTGGATGCTGCAAGCTTATATGAGTTCATCAATTTAATAAAGAAATTGATATGTACCAGGCCTGTTATCCCAAGTGGAGTCTCTGACACACTTCAAAGCAAACAAACTGCTTCAGGTAGAATAAACAAATTTATTAACTACTAGGATAGATTTTAAGTGATTATAAGTCAAAACACAAGAAGTCCGATTTGGTCAAATGAAATAAAAGCAAAATGCATTTTAAGCTGATCTTAACACTTTCAGTGCCCTTACAAACTTAGATGCTTCTCATCACTGGCTATCTGGTTGCCCTTCAGCCAGGCTCTCCCCTTTGATCAGCACTTCAGTTGCTTGGTGGTGATGTCTGTAGATGGAGGTGGAAGAGAGGGGAAGAGCATGGCAAACACCTCTCCCTTTTGTCATGTCCTTTCTTCCCTCTTGGCTTTGCCCCTCCCCCCCATTCAGAGTCAGGTGAGCATTGTATCCCAAACTGACAAAAGGAAGGGGAGTGACTCACTTGAGCGTCCAACTGATCCTTTGCTACTGCCTAGGCCAGTGTCCTTTGTTCCTGTGAGGCTGGGGTGGGTTTGTCCTATACATGTCCTGATGAGGTGTGAACTGCCCCTCTGCTCTTGGAGAGTTTCTGTTTGGGCTTGTTTTAAGCCAGGAGGACACATTTTCAGCCTCACAATTATATACATGAAATTACAACCTATAACATTACTATAATATTACTATAACAACAATGTTCAGTGCATCATGAGCCTTCCGAAGACACCCGGGATGACAAACTTTGCATTGGATACTTCATAATCATATTATAAGGATGAACATGGGGGTGCAGAGTGTTCCCCTGAGGTACAGAGCGTTACAGGCTGTCATGACCAGGATGTGTAATTTTCCATGTCTTCTGACAACATCGAACCCTTTGTTAAGTTTACCTTTTTTATGCTGGCTTTTTTGTCACCAACCCCCCTTTAAACCTACTGTAAAGCCCTCTCACTGGAGAGTTGATGCATGCCCTATATCCCCCCAAGTCCTTTCACAGGTTTCCTTTGGGTTTCCTTTTTGAGGACCTTGCATAAAAATCGGAGAGCTCCTTTGTTGAGGCACCGTAAACTCAAGTGATAGAATCTAGAAGTGGTAATTGCTATTGACTCATGATGGCCGATGGATCTTGTTAGCTCCACCCAGAAGATATTAGGGGGTGTGGAATGCCCCTCTGGCAGAAAAGGAACTGTTACTGGGACAGAGGCGATTCTACAGGGAAAATCTAATAATAGGTAGAAGGCTTGTACTCAGTTTTGTGAACCAGTGATAAAAATCCAAACCTGGGAAAGGTTGTATTTGGACACTCTCTATGGTGAGTATAGACTGCTTGAAGAAAGGTAGGAAATTTCCATGTTTATTTTCCTGGAGTACCTTCCTACTTCCATTCCATCAAGCCACTACCAGTCTTTCACATTCCTTCTAAACATTCATTTGTTCTGTGATGCACATACCAAAATTGAGTCAGAAATAAAGTATTGTCTTTGAGATTCCACTGTGCACTGACTACATTTTGTTTGTATAGACTGCAAGCTCTGCATAGTAGGACATAGCATCTAAATTCAACCCCACAGTCGAAGAGCCATTTTTTTTTTAGTTGTTGTTTAGCCCAACTAACCTCCTGTCTTCTTACTATTTGTTTAGCACTGAAAAATGTAATAAAAAAACCTGGAGAAATCTTAATTCAAGTAAAGTTGCTTCAGTCCTATATAATATAACAACTCATGATTCAGATTTAACCCTTGTGTAATCCCATTGTTTTATCTAGGAAGCCCCAAATTGCCTTGCTAGGTGTATGTATTAGTCTTATTTTCAATTTTTTAGATAATAATTGTCTTACATATACAACAATGACATGTCATCTGATCAATGTGAGGAAAGGTGTGTTAATCATTTCAAATTCCAGTGCTATAGAAAACAGTACCCAAGAAGCAATGTTCTTTCACTATAAACTTTTAAATCTTGGTTACAAATACACATTTCATCTTGGATCTCCTTATATTTGGTTTCATATTTTATTCATGTATGCTTCACCCTCATTCATATGCCATTGTCAGAAAGCCAAGTCTTTTGAGCAGAATGGTGTTATTAAATAATGAGGTGATTAGACAGAGGATTTAATGTACCAACATTGGAAGTCAAGGCACAGTAGCTTTGTAGCGCTAAGGTTGTTAAAAGTAGGAGCCATTTTAAAAATGACTTTTATTTAGAAACCATGTCCTTTCCTTGTTCTTTTCAGCAGAATTTTTTCATACTGTTCCCTTTCTCATCCAATAGTGTTCCTTGTTAAAAGGCTAAGTGAAATTTGGAAACAAAGTATAATGTCATTTTCGTATAATGTTCAACTATCTGATTTTGTTTGGACCAAATCCACTGAAATTGATTGCTTTCTGGCCCTCAGTTTCCCCTTTTCCGACTGTGTCCCTGATAAATGGTCCTTTGTTCCTGAGTTGTAATGCTTGAACTGATGTCTCCCTCAGATCTAAATTTTCTGAGAATGAAGTGATGGGATTCCAGATGTGAACTAGTATTGTAACTAATAGGGAGAGAATCACAGCTGTTGTCATAGAAATTAATACACTGAAAGACAACATGCAAATATCAACACACTCGAAATACAAGGCATTGTGCTTTCCTTGGTACTGAATGCTAGTTTCATTATAGGATTACAGTGTATGTGAAAAAAGATTGCTTTGAACCAAGGCTGACCATGTTTAATTAGAATGTAATAAACAATAAAATATAATATGTACCATACAATGTGACTAAGCAAATACACTATATGGTACATAGGTAACTTGTTCAGTTAGTCCATGAGATTCATGTAGCCGAAAAAACTGTTGTATCAAGTGAAGTGCATGGTATGTATGTGTGTGCGCGCATGTGTGTGTGTGTGTGTGTGTTTGTTTTGCAATAGTTACTTTTGGACTCTTATTCAGTACTGTGTATTTTCCAGGCATCAATACTGTGAACAGCTGTTTTCGGCAACTTCTTGTGAATCCTGATGTCATAGTATTGCACCTAATTATGTTATAAGGAAGAAATGATTGTACTGTGAGAATTTATCTTGTTTTGAAATGTAAATTTGTATAAAAGCTATGGCTGATGTGGAAGCTGCTTTCTAAAAGTGTTCTATATATTTAGTGAAATTCATGTTATAACCCAGCAGGAGAATTTATTCCAAAACCATTTGTAGTCCCTAGTTTGCCATCAGTTCAAGCTGAACTAAACTTACTGTACTTTCCCCCCCACTTCATTCATTTTCTGTTTAGTGAAACTGCACAGGAAATACTTCACTGTCTTTGGGTGGCATTTCTACAGCTCCTACAGTATTATTCTAATGAAGTCCTTAATCACAGGTGACAGAAATGGCAAGTATAGATAGAAAAGCCTGTTGGGGAAACAAATGTTTTTTTTTCATTCTAAGTAAGCTAAAACAAAACATAACCCACAGTGGAGCATAGTTTGAACTTGGATAATCATCTATTGTTAATCACTGTGACATTTTGCATTCAGAACCAAAAATATTAAAATAGGTGCTCACCATAGACATGCTTTATTTTCAAGTCTTAAAAGATTGAATCATTCCCATTTGTTCTCCCATCCTATGTCTCCATGGTGGCTTCCATATTCCAACTACCTTTGTTCAGGAGCACCAACATCCTGCTCCCTTTTGAGTGTCACTGATGCTTCTGCCCACATTGGGCAGTAGATGGTGCTATAAGAGTAGTGAAGCCTCTTCTCCAAGAGATTCTACAGTCAAATGCTGTAGTTCAGCATCAATCCAAATCATTTTGCAGTTGTGGTGGTTTGTTTGTTTGTTTATTTGGATGGAGGGAGTGGGAACACTGAAAATTTGTTTAGTAATTTCATTGGCATGGACCAGGATTGGAATTCATTTTGCTTGCCAGATGTCAGTCGTGCAGCATTGCAGGGCTAGAATGTAATTTAAGTGCAAGACTACCTTTTTTCAGTGTGTGAAACAAACATGTTTGTTTGGTACAAAAGAAGACTATTGCAGAGCAGAGTTACTTAAGACAGCCCTGCCATCTTGTATATTATTTAGTGTATTGCCAAGGAGCACTGAAGGCTTTATAACTACATACATAAACCACAATGGTGAATGAAAGCCTGAGAGAGAAAACCTCATTGTTAAGTGAGACAGAAGAAATATCGACATAAAGTTTGTATTCTCAACAACAGGAAATACCAGAACAAAATTTCTGATGTATGATTTGTTACCACCTGAAATCTGTTGACTGAATAACGTACAAATTAACCCAGCTCAAAGTGTGCACTTACATTCTGATTGTAATTTGTTCTGCCTCCCTCAATTTTAGGACTAGAATGGCGAGAACTCTTTCAAAACCAGTTTTCCCAGGTGTTAGCTACTGCACTGTTGTGCATCCCTGTCAAGGAAAGAAAACCATCTAGTAAAAGTCTTTTTCCTCTCTCTTCTTGCTCTCCAGAGGAAAAGCATTTACTTGATAAAACTGCATAAGACAATTGCTCATCCTCAGCAATAAAATTGTGGATAAAATATGCAAAACAATAACTTAGTTAGCAGAGAAGATCCTTTTACACTATTTTACTTACAAGCACATTCGTCACCTATAAAATTCATTTTTATGTTCACTGAAGGATAAAATGAGAAAAAAAGCTTCTTCTCTATGAAGTTAATTATTTCCCCAAGCTTTATAGCTTTTTGTTATTACCATACATACAGTGATTACCCTGGATTAATATTATACTCACTAAAATGCAGTATTGTTATTAGTCTAATACAATAGCTGTTTTAGAAAATATGAGATACAGATAAGCAAGCATAAAATAAATTTGATGTGAATACTGTAAGAGGATGTACTAGCATTGCTAGAAATACACTTCCTTTAATCTTGAATGGAGGAAGACTTAGTCTGACCAATGGGAAGAAAAGGGGTCAGGACTCCTTTAAGGGTTCCCCCTCCTTTGAGTTAAGATGGGAAGGACTGGTGGGATGGGTTATCACTTGAGCCAGTAGTAGACTGGAAGTGGCTCAGATGGGCCACTAACCAATGGCCACCTGGGGGAGAAAGGGTATTTATACTGTGTTCCAATCAGACAAAGCCTCCTTTTACCCCAGAAGAGCAGCACCCATCCTCTGACCCACGGGATCAGAATAGGGCTGGGTTTTATGGCCTGCTGTGGCCATTGCATTAGTCACTTGTTTTAGGACCAGGAAAGAATTTTTCCCTTACTGCCAGATTGGCTGGAGCAGCATGGGTTTTTGTTACCTTTCTCACAGCATCTGAGGGACCCCGTTGAGTAGATCAGGAGGTAAGGTTCAAGTTGCTACAACTTAGCAGGTGGCTAGAGTCCAGAGCAGGTACTCGATCCTTAGGGGGTCAAGTTCCCTGATAAACTAGAATTGGAAGGGGATTTAGGGGAAGGCAATCTGTAAGGAAGCTGAGGAAGGGGGGCTTCTAATGTCTGGTACAGCAGGGAGACAACCCCCTTTTCCCCAGCTTTGCTTAACCCCCATATGAAGATAGTGGGGGGGTCCCAACCAGGGCTAGCACTGGGGAGAAGGGCTGATAGTCCCCCCTCCCGAATAGGTGGAAATGATCAAGGAAAGAATGGACCTGCACTGTATGATTTATTGCAGGGGTTGGCAACGTTCAGCACGCGTCTCGCCAGGGTAAGCACCCTAGCAGGCCGGGTCAGTTTATTTACCTGCTGACGTGGCAGGTTCGGCCAATCGCGGCCCCCACTGGCCGCAGCTCGCCATCCCGGGCCAATGAGGGCGGCAGGAAGCCACAGCCAGCACATCCCTCACCCGCGCCGCTTCCCGCTGCCCCCATTGTCCCAGGACAGCAAACCGCAGCGAGTGGGGGCCGCAATCGGCCGAATCTGCCACATCAGCAGGTAAATAAACTGGCCCGGCCCGCTAGGGTGCTTACCCTGGCAAGCCGCGTGCCAAACTTTGCCGACCCCTGATTTATTGTCAGATAGTTCCCAGGTGCATTAATAAAGCTGCAGCCTAATTAAACCCTTGCATCTTCTCTTTCTTTCTGTGTGGCTGGGACAATAAACTAGTGACAGTGACTATATATATATTGTACCGCAGAATCTTGGAGATGGGTCATCAAGTTTACACTTCAGAAATGTATAAGGCAGCACTGTGTGTATGGTGTTGATAATAAAAACATGCTGTTATTTATTATGGATCAGAATGTGACTAGCCACTGGGCCAGTACATGAGAGGAAGAAAGAGTCTTTCCAACCCCTCTATGCAAGGGCTGGTCAAAGGCTCAGCCTTTGTATTTATCTTGTGTAAGGTTAGAACTGCTAGCAGTGGTCCCCACTTCAGTAGCCAGACATGGTCATTGCTAGCTGTAGCTGTAGCTGGCAGCATCCCTTCAAGATAGAAGTATCTGCACATACCCTGTGGGTGCAATGGCTCTGCACAACCCTCAATGCAGGTCAGTGTCTTAAAGGCCTACAAGGAATAGGGTGTTAGTTTTCCCGTTTCCTTGTGGCAGTGGAAATGACTGAGTTCTGATGTTCAGTGGAAGGGCAGCATTTAAGGAGGCCACACAGATGGCTCTGATATGATGGTTCCCTTTGTCAGTACTCAAAGTGATGATAGCAGTGGGGTCCGGGCAGGCTGGGATGCATGATATGTGGTTACAAGGATTCCTCTGTCCTCTCCCCTTGAAAAGGGCCACAAAGCACTTCAAACATTGAGATAAGTAGCTTCTGCAAAGTGGCTTGCATCCTGCTTTGGTTCTCGTGGGGGAGGATTTCTCTCCATTCTGCCCCTTCCCCCACCATAGTCCTGCAGCTTCCAATGCAGGTATTTGAATGAGGCACTGGGAATAAGGGCGTTCATAAAATTTAAAAAAAGGAGCATTGATTAGAGCTTATTGAACAACATTTTTCTCAAAAATTGGTCACATTTTACATCATTTTCCTGAAAAATGGTTTAATTTTCCAACCACTTATTGATATAATTGTTACAGAAAACCCCAAGTTTATATACTAGGTATACTGTACCTCACAAATTCATAGCCTGCATAATCCACCAAAAATGTAAACTGTTTTTCTAGGGAGGTGAAATTTTTGCTGTGAGATTGGCTCTTCTCTGGTCCACTGATTTATTATTAGTCCAGTCTGTAATTTGAGGCAAGACTTCTGTCTTGCTCTTTATACTGTACAGTGCTAAGCACACTGGCAGCACTCAGCTGTATGTTTTATAAAGCTTTGTTTTTTTGAAAAAAAAAAAATGTAAACTGTTTTGTTGCTGATCCAGTAGAGCTTTGCATATATCAGAATGGCTATAATACAGAAGTTTGCTTTTCCTCTTGTGATATATGATCTACCGGTAGTTAGATTGTTTCTGCTGTGTACCTCCCAGTAAAGCAAAGACTGGACTTGGCCGCACTGAGCATAAAAGGAATTTTTTATTCAGGTTGCTGGACACAGCTGAATCCTGTAGCTCTTCTTGGGTATAGTTTGCAGAATAACTAAACTCAGCTTTTGCTTGCCTCCATACACATTCTCCCTAAATTTTAGCCTGGATGGAACATTTGTAGAAGGGGCTGTTAATTACACTGAAAGTTCAAAACTGGTGCTGAACTGATTTGGAAGTCTATATCTTTTGTAGCTTATTTTGTTGTTTAGTCATTGCATGGAAAGACAAAGTAATATGACTGTAATACCCTGTCATGTACATATTCAGAGTTGCCTGGTGGTCAGCCACTTGACTACCGTTGGCTTTAATAGGAGCTGTTTGGCTAAAATTTCCCCTGTAAGTCTGGGCTGTGGATGTAAAATTCTATGGGATGTGGTGGTGCCAGAGTAAGCGATATGCTTAATCTATACTATTCAAATAAAATAATAGGAAATACAACTGCACTTAATATGCGCATCACCTTTTGACTGACCAAATAGCAGTAGCGATGGTAACTGCAAACACATGTGCCTGTTTTTCTTTCTGCCTAGAAAATGCTTTTGGGAAGCAGCCAGTTTGAGATTACTGTACATGAGAGAGAATAAGAGGAGGGCAGTTTCATTTACATTTTGTTAGGGATAATGTCAGAGATAACTGCATAGTGGTCTCTAATTGCCCATAGGTAATCATCATGTACCCAAAAACATACAAACTGAGTGCTCAATGGGTCCGTTCATTTAGTCCTAATGAAGGCATAGCAGAGCACCCAGTAGGGCCTTTGAGTGTGGGTTCTTTGTTACTCTTACAATCCAATCAATTGAAATAAGATGAGGGAAGGAGGCCTGGCAGGCTTGTGCACTGGCAAAAATGTTATTTGTAACACACTGCATGAGGCAGCTGGCTGTTAGTGAAACTTTGCCTTAGAACTTTTGGAAGTGGGCTCATTAATGACGGACCCTCAAAGTTGCCCCTAATCTCAGTTATTTCTGAGTGCAGCACTTGATCACAATCGAGTGAGCCTCTCTTCTTGGTTGGCATCCTGAGCAGCTGAAATCCTAAAATATGGCTGCTGCAGAGCTCTTATGATTTTCATCAATGGACTGCACGTACAGGGCCAGCTCCAGGGTTTTGGCCGCCCCAAGCAGCCAAAACCAAAAAAAAAAAAAAAAAAGCCGCGATCACGATCTGCTGTGGCAATTCGGCGGGAGGTCCTTCACTCCCAGGCGGAGTGAGGTACCGTCCGCCGAATTGCCGCCGAATACCTGGACCTGCTGCCCCTCTCCAGAGCGGCCACCCCAAGCACCTGCTTGAGAAGCTGGTGCCTGGAGCCGGCCCTGTGCACGTAAGCCCCTAAGTACTGCCCACTCTGTTTCCCTCTCTAGACACCAGTGCGCTATTCAGGGAAGATGTAACAGTTTTCTCATGTTGTTGAGCTCTGTGCTCTTTTCTGCACAGTGTGCTGAATCCTTTCTACACTGGTTTGTAAACACACAGAGTTTGAGAAATGCAGTTTCAGGTGTAGATGAGGCCTTAAGCTCTATTTATCTTGAAGTAACTGAGCACCAGTAGTTCTCTGAATGTAAATAGGATCTCATTGTGCTTCAGGAACACGAATCCATGCTTTACAACAGTCCTGTGAAGTAGGTGGGTGGTGTTACTCCCATGTTCGAGATGAGGAGACAGAGGCCTTGTCTTCACTGCTAAGAAAGGTGTGTTTTAATCTTAGGGTAACTAATATGTGAGCTATCCCAAGGTCAAAATACAGTGAAGACAAGGCACTTTAGTTTTAACATAAGGTAACTTTGCTGAGGTCAGCTCTATACCCTCAGCAAATTTGACTTGTCATAAAAAAAAAAAAATACAGTGCCGTGCCTTCACTGTATTATTACCTTGGGATAATTCACACATGTTAGTTACCCTTGGATGAAAAATGCACCTTTTTAGCTGCAAAGACAAGGCCAGAGACACAGAGTGCTCTGAGCAGGGTTAGAGGGCTATGGTAAATTCTCCTACGGCCCATTTACACTGTGTCTTCTGCTGCTGTGAACACTGGAGTTGTGCTAGTGGTGTATTATGGGTCTCCATTGAATGAGTGACCTTGGCCAAGAGCACACATAGTCTGTGACAAAGCAAAAAAATCAAACACAACTTTCCACATTCTTCTTTCCTCGTCTAATCCTCTTTCTGCCCAAGTCATTCTTGATCCACTCAACAAGGAAGTATTTCCTCTGCTCTATCCATTTTCTAGCCCTATTGTCTTTAACTTTCCTCTTTCAAAGTTGAATTGCCAGGGAAATCTCTTCTGAGAAGGCGTCACCTAACATAGTTTAAATCAGATATGGTATAATCTTTATCCGCTCTGAATCTGATTCTGTGTGACTTTTTCCTATATGATTTCAGATACCACTAGCCCATAACTGGACCATGCTAACCTACTTAAATACCTACAAAGGTACAAGTGAAAAACACCTAAATATATACATCGTGGGACATATATAAAAAAGACTCTGAGCTGTCATCTCACCCATCTTTATTGTGCATGTCTTGCTCAGTTCCTTAAGCATATAATTTTGACGTGTGTTGATTTGCAATTGGTTATTAGTGTAGGTAATGCCAAGGTAAAAAAAAATAGCCTTGGTGAACTTATTGTTCCTGATTTTAAAATGAATCTTTTCTTGCCCACAATAGTTATAGTAAAGGTCGGAAGGCTGAAAATGGAGATAACCTTTCAAAAACACAGAGAGAAGAACTCAGCAATTTCAGACCATTCCATTTTTTCCCCTCAGAAGTCAGACAGCACATCTGTGAAATGTCAGCGTGGAAGAGTAATCTAAGTATTAGGTTGGCATGCAAGTCAGCATGCATTATCCAAATCCAGCACCACCACTGTCATGTTGCTACTTATGGGGTCTCTTCTACTAGATTTGGCAAAATATGAAGATTCCGTCAGTTAGATGTTAACAAAGGCTTAATTTTTTTCCAGGCACCCAAAAATGTGCTAAGCATCCAACAAAACATGTAGAGAAAGATCCATGCCTTAACCCTTGGCATGTACAGGGAGTAAACCTGAGCTCTTGGTGGGATTAGTACCACACTATAATCACCTGATCTTAAAAGATTCGTTGCACTGGACTGAAGCTGTACTGATCCCAGTCCCACTTTTTCCAGACCCCCAACATTCAGAACGAGTATGCACGATTATGAATGAATAGTTTAATAAATTGTTCCTGTTTAGGCAAATCTTCTAGTAATAGTAAGAAGAGGTATCAATTTAATATTGCTCAATGGACTCTTTCTTGAATGCAAATTGCACTTGTGTTTTACTGATTTGAATGCTACTTCTAAAATATTTTACAGTCTTGGAGTCCTAATATTTGTCCTATATGCCTGGAAATGAGATTTTATTTATTTTTTCTTTCCCTGCCCTGTCTCTTAAAATATATCAAAACAATAAATCAATGTTGTTTAATGGAATTCATTCTGCAAAGGAGAAAACTAATCCACTCCAGAATGGTGTATGTATCACTTTGTTTCTATATAGTATATTAAAGACATTTCAAAATAGATCAATTTTAAAATATCTCAATATGCTACTTTATAGCAATGCCCACATTTCCATTATTATTATAAATTTACTTTTTCAAATGTTGATAACTCAATCAAATTCCACTGTAAGATGAAACTTGACACGAGGTCCCAACGCAGGAGAAATTAATATTAATTTTGTTTCATAATAAAATTTGCTTTATAGTTATTTGGTGGCTTTTAAGTAAAGAGAGCAAAAACATGAGCCTCTGTGGTTTCAGATGCAACATTCCTATTGAAGATGTGAAATTGAATAGACTGTTAGTGAGTTAGTAATGGCACTAGTTCTTTCGGCTGTTTTTATTTATTTATTTTATAAAGTTTTTAAAACAGATGAGATGTTGTGATTTGAAATGGAGCTGTTACCATTTATGGTGTTAATGGCCTTAATTATGGGAGCGTTTCATGGTTTTCAATCAAGTATTTTATAAACTAAAAATCATCATATCTACATTAAACTAAGGTTAAGGGTGTAAAACACTTCATTACGTAACAGTAAAGAAATGTGGGTTTAAGGCTTTCCTCCCCGTTCTTAAACTGTCCTGTTGTGCATAGGGGAATTTTTTTTCCCCCGTACCATGAATTCCACATGTCTGTTCTCAACCTAAAATGGTGGGTGTGTTTCAGCCTTTGTTGAGATATCAGCATGGATAACATCATGTTTATATCTTATTAAAACAGTTTGGATATGATTTTTGAGCAGAAATTGTTTAGTTATAAAATGCTAAATTTCCACATTCACTATGAAGTTTATAAGGAAGAATGTGTTGCAGACCAAGGTTTGGAGGAAATGACTCGAACAATATATAACAAAGGTCTGGCTAGTGCAAATCTTAATGGTATGGTGGAGTGTGTACCTGAATAGCAACATCTGAATCCAAGTGAAGTCAATGGAAGTGCTCATGCAAGCACCTTTTAAATGTTTGAAAATTGCATTCTTCACACACAACACAATCCCACTAATCTAATCACGTACTGAGGTGAGGAAAACTACATGAACACACAATAACATGGTCTGTGAGAGTTTGAATGAGCAGGGACTGCAGGATTGGACCCTATAGAGAGTATTCAAATATGCAATCGCATCAGTCCTTCAAATAAATACATACACATATAATAATTACACAAGAGACAATGATAGAATCAGAGAATTATAGAAGATTAGGCTTGGAACAGACCTCAGGAGCTCATCTAGTCCAACCCCCTGCTCAAAGAAGGACCAACTCCAACTGAATCACCCCAGCCAGGGCTTTGTCAAGCCGGGCCTTAAAAACCTCTAAGGATTTAGATTTCACCACCTCCCTAGGTAACCCATTCCTGTGCTTCACCACCCTCCTAGTGAAATAGTGTTTCCTAATATCCAGACTAGACTTCCACCACTGCAACTTGAGACCATTGCTCCTTGTTCTCTCATCTTCCACCACTGAGAACAGCTGAGCTCCATCCTCTTTGGAACCCCCCTTCAAACCCCGCCCCCCATTCTTCTCTTCTGCAGACTAACAAGCCCAGTTCCCTCAGCCTCTCCTCATAAGTCATGTGTCCTAGCCCCCTAATAATTTTTGTTGCCCTCCGCTGGACTCTCTCCAATTTGTCCACATCCTTTCTGTAGTGGGGGGCCCAAAACTGGACGCAATATTCCAGATGTGGCCTCACCAGTGCCAAATAGAGGGGAATAATCACTTCCCTTGATCTGCTGGCAATGCTCCTACGAATGCAGCCCAATATGCCATTAGCCTTCTTGGCAACAAGGGCACACAGCTGACTCATATCCAGCTTCTCGTCCATTGTAATCCCAGGTCCTTTTCTGCAGAACTGCTACTTATCCTATCGGTCCCCAGCCTATAGTGGTGCATGGGATTCTTCCTTCCTAAGTGCAGGACTCTGCACTTGTCCTTGTTGAACCCCATCAGCTTTCTTTTGGTCCAATCCTCCAATTTGTGTATGTCACTCTGGACCCTATCCCTACCCTCCAAAGTATATACCTCTCCCCTCTGCTTAGTGTCATCCACAAACTTGCTGAGGGTGCAATCTATCTCTTTTTGCCTTTTTCCAATCGTCCGAGAACTCCCCCGATCGCCATGAGTTTTCAAAGATAATGGCCAATGGCTCTGCAATCACATCAGCCAATTCCCTTAGCACGCTCAGATGCATTAGATCTGGACCCATGGACGCATGTCAAGCTTTTCTAAATAGTCCTTAACCTGTTCTTTCACCACTGAGGGCTGCTCACCTCCTCCCTATATAGTGTTGCCCAGGACAGCAGTGTGGTAGCTGACCTTGTCTGTGAAGACCGAGGCAAAAAATGCATTGAGTATTTCAGCTTTTTCCACATCATCGGTCACTAGGCTGCCTTCCCCATTCATTAAGGGTCCCACATTTTCCCTTTTTCTTGTTGCTAACATACGTGTAGAAACCCTTCTTGTTACCCTTCACATCCGTTGATAGCTGCAACTCCAGTTGTGTTTTGGCCTTCCTGATTATACCCCTGCATGCCTGAGCAATATTTTTATACTCCTTCCTAGTCATCTGACTAAGTTTCCACTTATAAGCTTCCTTTTTGTGTTTAAGCTCACCGAAGATTTCACTGGTATAAACAAATACTGCACAGGCAAAAAGGGATTGATTGAATTATAGTTGCCATGAGAACCATAACTTGCTACTTCCTGACTCACCACATTTAAAATTTCATTCTTAATATCACATCAATTTACATTTTTGTCTTTAATGTATGAGTAGGTGAAAAACGGTTTTACTTTCATAATCCATCCATTCCAAGGCATATTTCTTCAGCCACTGCACTGTATATTTAATTGTGGTAATTCCTTCAGTAGATTTAGAGGCACTGGGTTCTTTGAAGTTTGTCAAGCAATACTGTCTATATATTCTAAGCATTCATTTAGCTAGTAACCTAAAAATGCCAATTTTCTAAGAGCAAAGGCAGCCATAAACTACCTGTAAGTTTAGCTGACAGTAGAAGCTCTCAGGTTCTGTATTGATGGGTGCAATATAAGTGCTTGGATGGACAGATAAGACAATGAAGAGGGAAAGTAAACAAAGGGCTTTAAAAGGACATTATGAGGAGTGTCAAACTTACCTTCCAGAAGTAAATGATGAACTTTACATTAGTCTAAAGCTACTGATATTTTAGCAGGTAGCAAAATACTTGAACCATAGAACAATCTTAGATTTAGATTTATTAATTGTTTGCAGAACATGTAGTACTTGCAGTTTTTATTATGAGAGTAGAAGAACTTAGGGGGAAAAGTCAGAGTAAATTCTAAAAGAATGATTCAAAACCTGGATATGTCATGGCATGGGGACATAAAATGATATATGCTATTGTGACTGCATATATAAGCATGGTATTGGAGCTCACAAGATAGAGGCCAATGCATGATTCAAGTCTACACTAGGATTGTTTGAAGCAGTAATTCCCAACAGTGCCAATCTGGTGGAAGTAACATTTTTGGAAGCTGTGGAACAACCATTGCTCAGGCATTTTTAACCACTCCGTCTAGTCCTGCTATGAGCAAGGTTAGACAACAGTGACTAAAAATTCCTAAGCACTGCCTATAGAACAGGTTCCTGTAGAGCTACTATTACTGGAGCAGCAACTGCTGGGAATTACTGATAAAAAAAAAATAAAAAAACTTAGAGCAGACAGTCTTTGAAATTGGCAGATGGTCTTTGACACCAGATGTAACCAAAGGAACTGACAGTAACTGTACATAAAATTCTGAGTATTCTGTCTTAATTGGTAGAGTAATGTTGAAGCACTGTGCAGTGGGGAAGAATCTCCATTTTGACTTACTCTGTATCAGGAAAGGCCATTAATATGATGAATGGGGCCATAAACTTAATTGTCAAAATAACATTAAAAGTCACACCAGGAGAAATTGCAAATTGATAACCAGTAGGCATCCTCATTAACTTAGCCTGTTAGGGTTCATTAGAAGAGGCTTTTGATATGGAATATAATCTTGTATTTAGATTTTAAAAAATGTACCTCATAATAAAATAGACTTGTTGAATAAAAATTAAACTGTCAATGTTAGCACAGGATTTTTAGAAATATTTGGAGTTTTTTGGATTGCTATTGATCATCAGTAGTGTTTGAAAGTGATTTCTACTTATTAGCAGAGTTATTTGACCACACTAATGACTTTTTATAATCTATCTTGTTGTATATAATGATCGAACAATGTTTGTGTGAATTATCTATTGATTACAATATTCTACATAGATAAATGTTGTTTTCAGTGTGCAGACTTAAGTAAATTTAGAATAATCCAGTTATAGAGACCACTTTTTTATTGTCACAGTACATTGTCTTATCTGAATATGTTTAATTTTCAAATAATTTTATAAAATGTGGAATATAACTTAATTCTAAAAATTAATCTTTTGTCAAGGATTCATATGTCAAAAAAGTTTGTATTTGCTAGTATGCCACAATTTCATATTAGAAATTACAGCTCATCCAATCAAACAAGTTTGCAAATATTTTGAGAATAGTAATGAGCACAGCTCACTGTTGTTTGTTCTGGGGAGAGTCAGATTATCCATTCTTTGACACTATTAGGATTGTTGCCAGGACAAAACTTTGAAACTTTATTCATGAAAAAATTGAAAATTTTGGCAAAAAAAAATTGTAATTGATTTTTTTTTAAAGTTTGGCCACTGTATAATAGGGTAGAAAACCAGCCAAAAATTTCTATAAATAAACATTTACAATTTAAAAATAATAATGGGCCTGCTATCACTACTGTCAGATAGTTGTGGAAAAGTTTGCAAATCCCAGAAGTTTCAAAACTATTAGCATAAGTCACCATCTGGAAATTTTTGCTGGAAGTTTGCTGTTCTCTGTGTTGTTTGTCAGTTTTTTATTCATTGCTTTAAAAAGTTTCCATCACCAATCGTGTAGCTGTAATAATGATGTAGGTGACTACTCACATTCCAAGAATAGCGTAGTTAAAGTGAACAGCTTTTGCAAAACAACCTTTATGTTGATAATTGTTCACTAACTATTCAGTGATTTTTTTTTATGAATAACAAATATTTTTTATGAATAACAAATGGGGCGGGGGGTGGGATAGCTCAGTGGTTTGAGCACTGGCCTGCTAAACTCAGGGTTGTGAGTTCAGTCCTTGAGGGGGTCCCTTAGGGATCCAGGGCAAAATCAGTACTTGGTCCTGCTAGTGAAGGCAGGGGGCTAGACTCAATGACCTTTCAGGGTCCCTTCCAGTTCTAGGAGATGGGATATCTCCATTAATTTTTTTTAACATATTCATTAGTAGAAATGAAGATGTTTGCAAATAGTTTACAAAGAGATAAAAGGGCGTGACCCAAAAGGGTCTGACCCAAAAGTCACACAGGAAGTCACACAGGAAGCATACAGCCCTTTGCCCTAGAACACTAAAGAGAGAAATACATGTTAGTTCTTTGTTCATATGTTTATTTTGTGCAGTACTTAGATACATGGCAATACTCACGATAGATTAAATGTGAGCCAAATCCTCATGTGGTGTAAATCAGTGTAGCGCCTTTGAGTTTAATTGAACTACACTTGTTTAGACCAGCTGAACAGCCGGATCTATAACGCAAAATATACATCTATAGCACCCAGGTCTCCTGCAAGTTCTTTGACTAACCCTCAAGACTATCCTTCCACCCTGGAAGAATGCTTACACACCTCTCTTGGAACTGTGTTCATTTTCTTCAACTCCAGTATATTTGCAGAAGAGCTCTAAAGCAGCTTATGTAATTGTTTGCTTCTATTGACTGACTGAGCCTTGTCTCCCTTCTGCTTTCTGGCATAGTTTAAGGTCACAGTCTGAGTTAAGGATGAGGATTGCCTGTGGTTCAGAAACAGATCCTAGTAAGGTGTACTCAGGCTTGCTCTCTTAATGATGTTGATTACTTTCGGATTGAGAAAGATGGGAAACAAGACATTCCCTCTACAATGCATGCTCTGAGATCAACTTGGAACTGTGTTGCCGCTTCTACGTTGCCATGCAAGTTCTGGGTTTCACTTTGAAAGCACAATAATGGCATGCTGTGGAGTGTCTCTTCAAACTGTAACAAACACACAGTATCAGGTATCAGATGAGGCAGACTGGCAATGTATTATGATCCACACAGTGTAGCTGATGCAGGAGGCAGCAATATGAAGCAGTTAATTATTTAGCTGAAGAATCCTGATACTGGTGGAGCTCTGCTAGTGCAAAGCCCTCACTGAGCCGTTGCCAATGTCTCCAATGTACAGGCCACAGATGGGTGTATTATGACTGACATGACACTGTGCATTTCTTCTGCATTGTAGCTTTGACTATTCTGTTGATGTGATCATGAGCAATAATTTACTTTGCCAATATGTTCTTGGTTTCTCATTTATTTCATGCAGCTTGTGATGCTAGGGTGGCCAACTTTCTAATCACACAAACCTGAAAACCTTGCCTTGACCTCTGCCCCTTCTCTGAAGTCCCGCCCCCACTCACTTCATCCCCCTCTCTTCGTTGATTGTTCTCCTCCACTCTCACTCACTTTCACTGGACTGTAGCAGGGGGCTGGGATGCGGGAGGGGGTGAGGGCTTCAGCTGGGGGTGCAGGCTCCAGAATGGAGCCAGAAATGAGGGGTTCAGGGTGCAGGAGGGGGCTCTGGGCTGGGGCAGGGGGTTGGGATGTGTTAGGGCTCCACCTGGGGGTGCAGGCTCTGGGGTGGGGCTGGAATGAGGGATTTGGGCTACAGGAGGGGGCCAAATTCTGGGGCAGGAGGTTGGGGTGTGGGAGGTGGCTCAGGGCTGGGGCATTGGGTTGGGGTATAGGACGGGGTGCAGGATGCAGGCTCCAGGAGGGAGTTTGGATGTCGGAGGGAACTCAGGGCTGGGGCAGGGTATTGGGGTGCAGGAAGTAGTGAGGAATGTGGGATCTGGGAAAGAGTTAGTGTGGGAGGGAGTTCCAACCTGGGGCAGAGGGTTGGGGTGTGGGAGGTGGTTCGGGGTGCAGGCTGCGTCCAGGCGGCGCTTACCTCAGGAGTCTCCCGGATGTGGCTGGCATGTCCAACTCCTAGGCAGAAAGGCCAGGGGGCTCTGCACTCTGACCCTGCCCACAGGTGCCACCCCCACAGCTCCCATTGGCTGCAATTCTTGGCCAATGGGAGCTGTAGAGCTGGCCTTTGGGGCGGAGGCAGCACATGGAGCCCTTGTGGTCACCCGTGCACCTAGGAGCCGGACATGCCAGCCATGTCCGGGAGCCACATGGAGCCAGGGCAGGCAGGGAGCCTGTCTTAGCCCCACTGCACCACAAATCGGACTTTTAGCAGCCAGTCAGCAGTGCTGTATAGAGCCGCCAGGATCCCTTCTTGACCAAGTGTTCCGGTCAAAAACTGGACCCCTGGCAACCCTTTGTGATACATAGTCCTAAAAGTGAAAAAATTGAGCTTTTGGGAGGAACATTTGGTTCTTTTTACATTGTTTTTGCAAAGGCTTATTTAGAGCATGGTTTGATCTGGATGCAGCACAAGTACTTTGCTCTGGCAGAAGGAACACGGGCTGCAGTCTAAGTAGCATTTTCATAGAGCAGAATTCTCTTGCAACAGACATGCTTTATTGGAGAAATTGAGCCTTCACTTACGCACATACCAGATGACTTGCACACTCACTTGACCAGTGAGAACTACTACTGTGCCCAAGTGTTGGAATTTATACCTGATCCCTGTGAGTTATGATGCTGCAATTTCTATCACTTATGTATGCACAAGTGACAAGTGTTAAATGTTTGCTCCTGGTAGTTACAGATGCATGTATGTTCACACACAATTGTGTACATTCAATGTGGAAGCCCAGTTAGAGTGCCTTTTGAAAATTAATCCTTTCAGCCAAGTGTCTTGTGACCAAAAAGGTAGTATATCAGGGTAATTTAAAACAATACTGCATAAAAACAGAGCCTGGTGGTTTTTCAACATCATGTTTGTATTGCGCCTAAAATAGCAAAAAGATTACTGCTTTTTCTCCTATTTCTGTTCATTTCCCTTTGATGACAGTGCTCACCCTTTGTATCTGAATCAATTAGCATCAAATGAGTTCCACTTTCAATTCTTAGAAATTAGTCTACTTTTTTCTATTAAAATCTTATGTTCTTGTTCATCATATTTCCCCCAAAATTTAGAATTTCTGATTTATACAGAATTTACATAGACCTACATGTTTTAGTCATACAGTACTAAATGTAAATACATACGGTCCATTCTACAGGTTTGAAGCCTGTAAAACCTGTAATCTAATTAATGATTGTAATAACGGATATAGACAAGTGGTTCTCAATCTGTGGTCTGCAGACCCCTAGGGGTCCTCAGACTATGTCTAAGGGGTCAGCTAAAGACTTAGACTGAAAACTGACTGAACAGAATTCAACTATATATATACAAGAAACAGATTTCCAAAGGGGTCCACACCTACATTCCAAATTTATTAGGGGTCTGCAAATTAAAAAAAGGTTAGGAACTACTGCCATAGGGTATTAAAAGGCAAAAAGATATAATACATACTTTACATGTTTCCAAATTCACAAGGTTTCTTTATTTCTAAAGAAGTTCTCAGAATGTCCCTGTAGTTTCATTTGCTGGTGTTTCTCAATAGAGAGATCCTGTTTTCCAGGTTCTTGGAGAAGTTTTACAAAGGGAGCAAGTACTTTCGGGGTCCTGGAAGACCATGTGTCGCTGAAGCAGAGAAAAGCAGTAACACACACAATACATTTGTGAAGTTTTAAGAAAAGCAAGATGAGTATGAGCTTTCCTGGGAGCTTTTCAGCGTCACTTACATTGATATTTCAGTATTCATACAGCACTTATACTGATGTCATAAACTGAGCAGTTTGGTATGACATAATTCTAGCCTCTTTGAATTAGTGTTGGCAGTTAGATTACTATTATTGATAACGCCTGCAAGCAGGGAACCATTAAGGTGTCATATACTTAGCAACTTAATATGACATAATACTAACCTTTCAAATTTAGTCACTGCAGTTAGGTTGTATCCCAAGGGTCCCTCTGTAAATATAAGCATAGAATGCAACTTTTCTAAGAATTGCCAAATTATTTATACTCAGCAACATATAGTTTACTGTTCTGGTAGCCTTTTTTATAGAAATATTTTCCTTTCTGTTACTTTATCTGGAAAATATACAAGTGAAAATAATAATAAAAAAAATAAACTTCATATTGTATTTAGGGATGATTAAATGATAAATATGGATAAAATAAGAATCAACCCAAACTGAAAATAGTCTGGTGCTATGAAAAACTTTGGTTAGGCTAAATGATATAACTAGAAATCAAACTTATGAAAATAAAGACAACCAACATACATAACTTAACATATGCACATCTTGGTGTTAATAGGTATAGCAAGATTTGCATATGAAGAGCGAATGTAATTAGGTTTGTTTGACATGAAAAAGAGAAGAATTGCATTTTAATAGTTTACAAATTGAAGTGAGATGGAATGGGTTGGCTTTTTGCACATTGTTGTGAATCCAAATATAAAGAAGCTCAATTGATTGTTGTTTTTGTACTTAATGCTGAGAATAAGAAGTATGGAAGGTCAGAGCTGGCAGGGCAGTTAGCAAGTTAATGAGCATTAATATACTAAGGGCCAGATTTTAAAAAGGTATTTAGGTGACTAAAAATGCAGATAGATGCCCAGTGGGATTTTCAACAGTGCCTAGGCACCTAACTCCCACTGACTTAAATACCTAAATACCTTTAAAATCTGGCCCTAAACTTGAAGTCATTCTTTAGAGTTAAGAAGGCAGTAAGTTTGGTTTGGTTTTGTTTTATAAGTGCTTTCACATCTACGGAGAGAGTTTCAAAAGTGCTCTGCACTGGTCTCACTCTGCTCCTGTTGAAGTGTTTAAAAAATTTCATTGACTTTAATAGAAGCTGAACACTTTTGAAACCCCCTTTAGCTTATGTGAGTTATATATTAGAAGAAACTTTCTATCTGTAGGGTAGTTGAGCTCTGGAATAGGCTTCCAAGGGAGGTCATGGAGTCCCCATCAATGGAAGCTTTTAAAACAAGTTTGGACAAACACCTGTCAGGGATAGTTTAGATTTACTTTGTCCTGAAGAATGCAGGGGGTTGGACTTGATGACTTCTCCAGGTCTTCCCAGCCTGACATTTTTGTGGTTCTACGTACTGGAGTCACCCTACAAAAGACAGACCAAAAAGTTTCTTGGCCAGCTTCTGAACTGGGGCTGCATAGAAGCAGCCAAGCATTCGTGCTACAGCACCACAGGGCAGGTAATACATTATCAAAACCACTGCAGGTAACTTAGCTGTGAAAGAATTGGTAAGCAGCAGGCAGAGCCAACCAAACATGAATTTCTAAGGGCATCACACAAAGCTTTAAAGAGCCAGGGCAAGTCAAGCAAGAGTATGCAGATAGCAGTAAGCTTCCACTTGGGATCTAGTGTCATCAGGGCAGGCAACAGCAACAGCCAAACAGACAAGCAGTAGGCATTAAAGCCAAAAGGATAAGCCAAACAGTGGGCAGCACTACAGGTACTAGCCAGCCTAGTGACAACAGCAAGTGGTCATGAGGAAAAAACATCTGTGCAGGATTTGGAAGCAGACAATGGAGATTCACAATGTTGCTTGGCAGCATCAGAGGAGTAGCCAACAGAGGAGTCAGAAGTAAAGGAGTAGAGAGTGTATTTTCTTAAATAGCAAGTAAAACTGAAATGAATAAATAGTCTGCTGTTGCGTTCACCTGATGACTATTGGTGTTGCTCTCCTGCTATCTTTTCCATCTGCTTTGAATTCATTTCCAAAGTTTACCCTCTTTAAAAAGTAATTCTTAATTTAAGGGAAAAGATTAACAAATAGCAGACACACATTTTTGTTGGGTTGTGAGCAATTAGAGCTTAACGGGGTGGGGAGGGAAGAGATCTTGCCAAATTCTTTTAGAATATGTGTAAGTCCTGAGGAGCATATTACATTTTTAATAGGTTATTTCTTGAGAAATCTGCCATTTTGATTAATGGCTGTTTTCCTGAACTTCAGGATTTGGCCCAGAATAATGAAAACAATATTGAAGAGAATAAATATAGTTACCAATATTATTGTGCATTAGCTGTGTAAACAAATCCAGCTCCAAAACAATCACTTCAAAGTAGACTATTTACCCCCCTCCTGAATAACATCCTATATGGGCCAGGGAGGGAAACTAACCCTTAGGAGCAGAGGAATCACCTCAGCTGGAACCTTCTGGGAGCAACTGAGAATGAATTTCCCAGGGTGAAAGCACAGCTGAACCCTCTTGTCCACCATCCCAATAGATCTGAATTGGCCAGGATCCCCCCCTCCCACCTCCAGGGCAAGAGGCCTCAAGTAGCCTCGCTGTCAACTCATGGACTGGGCTACAACTTAAGGGAAATGCAAGTTTCCAAGAATGGAGCCACCCCCCACAAAGAAACTACCCCTTTCGCTGGAGCTGAAAGGAGCAGAACACTAGTGAGATGGGTGCAGCAATTCAAGCATTTCATAAATTCTAAACACTAAATACATTCTTATAAGACTAATACCTATTTTGAGCAAAACTAACATACAGGTGAACTGCTTTGGTCTCCAGCTATGAGTCTGTCAGTTCTTAGCTTTTGCCTGCAGTCTGGGCAAGAGCTGGCATCTGGCCATCCAGCATCACAAGTAGAATTTCCTTTGTATACAGGACTGGTGTGTCTTGTTTCTGGAGCCCACATTTTAAAACAGATGTTGAAAAATTAGAAAGGGTTTGGAAGACAGCTAGAACAGGGGTTCTCAAACTGAGGGTCAGAACCCCTCAGGGGGTCATGAGGTTATTACATGGGGGGGTTTGCAAACTGTCAGCCTCCATCTCAAACTCCATTTTGCCTCCAGCATTTATAATGGTGTTAAATATATACAAAATGTTTTTAATTTATAAGGGAGGTCACACTCAGAGGCTTGCTATGTGAAAGGGGTCACCAGTACAAAAGTCTGAGAACCCCTAAGCTAGAAGAATGTTTTTAAGTCTGGAAAATCTGCCTTATGCAAATGCTTAGGCTTATCCAAGAGAAAGTTAAGAGGTGGTTTGTTCCGGGTCTGTAAGTACCTGTATAAGGAGAGCTCTTATAGTAAGTGTAGATCATTTTAATCTAGCAGACAAAAGCATAACAAATGCCTAGAAGTTGAAGCTAAAAATATCCAGATCAGAAATGAGGTGCATACTTTTAATGGGTGAGGGTAATTAGCCATTGGAAACACTTACCTAGGGTAATGGAGAATTCTTTTATCACTTAAAAATGTTTACATCAGAAATGGATGTCATTGTAAAAGATATGTTCTAGCTCAAACAGTAGCTAGGAATTATGGGGTGAAATTCTGTAGCCCATATTATGCAGGAGGTCAGACTGGATGATTATAATGGTGCCTTCTAGGTTGTTTAAAATCTATGAATATACATGTCATGTACAACTTCCTTATGGTGTGCCAAGCTTACTAGTGCTTGTAATAGTGCCCTCATATCCAGGATATCAGAATGATAATATTGTCAAAAGCAAGCTTAATTAAAAGAAATGCAGTTATATAAAGCTAGCTTGGCAGAGGCTCCACAACCTCACCAAAGATCCTTCAAGAATTACTAGGATTATTACACACTCGGGTTTTTTGATGTCTGTCAAAATTGTCCTGAGGAAACCGAAGTTACTGCTAACAAAATAATCTCCAGAAGTGGCCAAATGAGACCCACTCATGGTAGATTGTGCAGATGTATGAAATATGATTGTGTGTGCTCTCTGAGTTCCACTGGACATCTTGAGCTTGTCTCCCTCCTCACTGGGGCTTGAGTGTGCACAGGGCCGGCTCCAGCATTTCTGCTGCCCCAAGCAAAAGAAAAAAAAAAAAAAAAGCCGCGATCACAATCGCCACCGGCGGCAGCAATGAGGGGGGGGAGGGAAAGCTGTGATCACAATCGCCACCGGCGGCGGCAATTGGGGAGTGGGGGAAAGCTGCGATCGGCGGCGGCAGTTCAGCGGCAGGTCCTTCGCTCCTAGAGGGAGTGAGGGACCTGCCGCCCCCGAATTGCCGCACGTACCGCCCCTCTCCCTTGGCCGCCCCAAGCACAAGCACCTGCTTGTTAAGCTGGTGCTTGGAGCCGGCCCTGAGTGTGCACATGGGTTCTGCTAGGCTACATTGTGTTGGCTCTTTCTTGATTTAGGTAAACAAAATAAGAGGTGAAATCTCCCAAATGCCACTCATCTGTGGAAATAAAATGAAATGTTACTCAGTCACTTGTGGATCTGTGACCCTCCTTTTCTTTTCATGGATGAGGAATGAAATAAGAGTTAATTTCTTCTGTTTAACAATCTGTTCCACATTATATTTAGCTGTGACACTGAGTATATTTCCCAGACCCAAATAAGAGCTCTATGTAAGTTTGAAAGCTTGTCTCTTTCACTAACAGAATTGAGTCCAATAAAAGATATTACTTCACCCATCTTCTCCCTCTAATATCCTGGGAGTAACGTGTTACAATAGCACTGCAAAAATGTAACAATGTTGGGGCATCACTTCTCTCAAAGTTTATTGTCCCAGGCTCTCTGCAGACTCAGGCAACATCCCAGTATTATACTTGGTTTACATTTTACAGGTTTTCTCCATCATTATAACAGAGGCTTACTTTTCTTAATGAAAGAGGACAAGATATGAATGTGTACCAACCCATTCTGAGCCCTGCTCTTCTGTAATCCGGCATTCCTCTGAAATCCTAGAAATGTTTTACTTCTATTCCTTTTTTTAGTGCTTCACTTTCTGACTGTGCAGCCCTAGTATAGCTTTGATCTATTTTTTCCCCCTTTTTTTGCCTGAGAGAGGATACTTTTTGTTTTCATTTGTGCACAGGACATGTGAACATGGCTGAAGAGAGGTGAGGAAGAAGGCATTTAGAACAGACCTTTCAAAACCTTTTTTTTTCAGTTGACATAGACTGATTGTATTAGTTAACAGCTTAGCAGTGGGAGTTTTTGAGTCTTCTTACATATACACAATGGTCACCATTAAATTTTAAGATTGTGATTAACTGTGTGTCAGGGACAATAGGGCTCCAACGCTGCTCCCCATGGCTCCTTAATGCTAGTAAGCACCAGGCTACTATCCAGGCACTTGCTAACTATTGTCAGAACAGGAGCTGAACTCCACCAGAGGACCCCAGTCTTGGACTGCGATTGGCCAAATGCTGGGGTTCCTTATTGGTTCACAGCTTCCATATAAACCCGGCACAGGAACAAGAAGTTGTCTAGGCAACTGGGTTCTCTTTGCTTTAAAGTTCTTCCCCTTTGATGCCTGCACGAGCTGTTGACCTCCTGGTAACCTGACCCTGCTTGTCTCCTGACTTTCCCTCTTGCCTGACTTGGACTCAGACCTCCTGGTAATCTGACCCTGTCTGTCAGGGCCGTCCCTAGCCATTTGGTGCCCTACGCAGCACCCCGGGGGATGTGGGGGGGGCAGGCCTCCGCGGGGGGCAGGGGGTCTGGCCCCAGGCCTCCGTGGGGAGGCAGGAGCAGGCTTGGGGGGCACAGGGGAAATCGCACCCCAGCACGAGCCAGCGGAGCAGGTTGAGGCCTGGTCGCTCCACTTCCTGTCGCCCAGTGAGTGCAGGGCAAGTGGGAAGTGGAGTGACCCAGCCTCAGCCCACTCCGCTCTACTCCTTTGGCTCCCAGCCTTGGGGCTTGGGGGGCAGGGGGAGAACCACCCCCGAGCACTCACCGGCGGTGCGGCTGGGAGCCGGTGGCACAGAGCAGGCTGTGTTGCTCCACTTCCCACTGCCGGTGAGTGCAGGCCTGACCCCTGCTGCAGCCCTCAGTGGAGTGGGGCCAGGGCTGGGGCGGGACAGAGCAGGGGTGGGGGCTTTGGGGAAGGGGTGGAGTGGGAGCGGGGCTAGGGCAGAGCAGGGGTGGGAAGAGGTGGGGCTGAAGCAGAGCAGGGGTGGAGGCCATGGGGAAGAGGTGGAGCAGGCTCTGGAGCAGCATGTAGCTGCGTAGGGCACCAGGAAATTTGGGGCACCAAATTTCCTGGTGCCCTACGCAGCTGCGTACTTTGCGTGTGGGTAGGGAAGCCCTGCAGTCTGTCTCCTGACATCTGATTTTTGGTTTTCCCTCTGATCAGTTTTGGACTCTGACCTCCTGGTCACCCGTCTCTGCCTAACACTTGCTATGACCACTAGGTCAGACTGCCCATGTCCTGGTTGTGACACTGTGTCAGCTTGAGCAAGTCATTTTAATCTATTTGGGCCTCAGTTTCCCCACCTGTTAAATGGGGTTGATGCAACTTACTCACCACTGTAAAGCACATTTCTATAAACAGAAACAAATACTATATAAGAGCCAAGTATAAATATTTTAATATCAACTGCTGTACTCTATTTGCACGTTCCCTTTGCCTATGTTTTTAAATAAATGCATCAAAAAGATATGTAGATATAAAGCTGTGGAGGTTTACAGTTCTACTGTATCTGTGGGTGATCGTCTGCACTTCAGAGAGAGTTCCACAGTACTAAACAGTTCTCTTCAAAAGATTCTCTCTCCGTGCAGAACTGGGGGGGGGAAATGCCAAGGATCCATCCAACACATTCAAAGGGGTCTGTTAAAACAGAATTAATACAAACATATTTACTTTTGAAATTAGCATGGATGGATGGCACATTCAGCTAACAAAGCATATGTGTGAGAGAATTGAAAGGAACAAATACGGGCATGCAGGAAATGGAGAAATCCAAGTTTCTTTATTTTAGCTACAATCAAGACAAAAATCTGAGAGCATTCTTCTGTCAGGCATTGGTAGATTAAAGTGGCCCATCCACATCATACTTTACTTGAAGTGCTATTTTGGATCCATTAAACCATTTGAGTGGGATTTGTATCTCTTCACAATCTTTCCTGACAACAGCATTTTTATATTCAATACAGGTATCTTACTATCTCATAAGAATGAGCCCCTGGAATCTGGTGAGCAGGAACTGAATTTTGTAGATTCCCCAAGATTAGGGGCTGGCAAATCTGAATAAATTCTGACTTGAATTGGTTTTCTTATGCTTGGAATAAGTATGCCAACTCCCATAAACTTCTGAAATTTAGTCACCCTTGGAATTGATTGTACCAGTCACTGAATTCTAGCACTACACTACATGTCAGTTTTTAGAAAAGGAAGTGAAGAATAACATCTCGTAAAACTAGAGCAACAATTTTAGGTTTAAATGTTGTAATTACCCATCATGGTATTTGGCCAGGACATCAGTGTTAACAGTCCTGATATTTTTTTTAAAAGTGGCACAAGAGATAATCATAAGTGGTTAGGGTTTAAAAATCTGTCTACATTTGGCCTTCTTAAAGCAGTAAAGTTCTCCCTGCTACCAGGTCGCGGCTTTGATTGAGTTCTCATGCAGGGGGAAGAGTGCCACCTGCTGAATCATCAGCCTCACTTCCTGCAGTTTCCATTCAAGCACTGCTTAGCTTACAAGATTTGATGTGGGCATAGCCCCATGTTCTATGGATGCATACACGACTTAATTGTCTGCTCTGTGAGTTACAGTAGTGGTTTGCCAGATGAGATTATTGGGCTTGTGTAGAGTTGTTCACATTCTTCTTTCACTAAAATCAGCTCTCTCTCGTTAAAAAACAAAACAGCGCCCCCTCTCCCCCCCGCACACACTCTTATGTGGTAGCATGAGCCTGTCAATTTGTCATCCTAAGAAAAGTGGGACAAACAAAATTGTAAGTTTTCTGGAGCAGGGGCTCAGAGCCTCAGGGTGAAAGGATGATTCAGTTTCCATTAGTACCAATAGTGGAACCTATTATTATCTGAAAAAAAAAATTCTATCTAGACTGACACCATCAAGTTATTACATATAGGTCACTAAACAACCATCAAGATGATAGTACTTTTTTATCATTATTAACCTCTACATCATTTTCAATTTAAGCAATTTAGAAATGTGTGCTTCTTAACAATCCTCAGAACCAGGTGTAGTACCTTGTACTTTGATTTCTTCTAGCTGTGTTCCTAGCCAGAACTGAAAATTTGTATGAAAACCAGATGTATGTCACAGCTGAATATTTTAATACTATACTTTACTTTAATAGGAAACTATTCTTGAACAATTAAAATGATGGGCCTTATTCCCTTTTATACCACTATGGCAGAGTAGAGTTGCTTTACAGTGCGTGTAAATGAAAATCCAGGGCAAAGCATAGTGGTACTTGTTTCTAAAGGTTCTTTGCTTACCATATTGCCTCAAATATATGCGAACTATCTAATCTTCAGATTCTGAGATACATTTTCAAATGCCAACATATAAATTCTCCTTGCAAAATATCTGCACAACAGGTAATTGGTTTGCGAACTTCACAAACAGGTAATTGGTCACAAAACAGCCATTATGCATGCAAACCAAATAAATGCACATGCAATAAGAAACTTGTAGGTGTGGTAGCTATTTGTAAGTGCTGTTACCTGTTCTGGACATGTTAATTTTTGTGTGCACACTTTCATATTCTGTGGCCACAATTTGTATGATAATTTTTACATTAGTCTATAATATAATGCATACACCTGTATCCTCATTATTTAGAGTTAAATAATGATGAATTTTAAAATTATCCCTGTCAGCTTCATAAAATATTGTATAGGAAGAGAGAGGTCTGATATTGAATTTCACTTTGGAAACCATTGAACTTGACCACAAAACAGAGCTTAAATTATTGAGAAAAGACCAAGAGGAGCTACGCCCTCCAGATGCTTGTAAAACCCTCACTCAATTGCTTTTCACAACCTTTTTGATATTTTCATTCATTATGACTAATTGTCATTACCGGCAAAACTACCCCCACACCTACACTATCACCCTATTAATCTCCCTATGTGGTTACCTACAGGGGTCAGATTAAGCAGAGAAAATGGAGCTGCAGCCTGCTGCTTTCACAGTCACTGCCTTGTGCAGTCTTTTTGAGCATTGCTCCAACTCTGTCTCTTCAGTTCTGACAAAAAATCATGTAGGTCTTCTGGGAATGAAATTGCTTATTGAAGATCTAACTAATTAACGTTTCTTTCTGCCACTGAACCCCGTCTCCACAGAGTCTACTTCTGCTTTTTCATCCTTCAGAAATCATCTGATCATTGACATACATTTTAGTTCTATATTAGGAAAACCAAGAATGTTTTTGATTGTGAGAAACTTGTAATCTGCAAAACTGAATCTCTCCTTTCTACCTCCACTCTCATCTCATCATAAAGGGAGAGAGGGGATTGTGTCCACCAGACTTGGCTGAAGCTGTGCACTTGTATTTTACATAGTACATGGCATTTTTATGTTGACTGTTTCATCTGTGAAGAGTGTCTTTGCTCAGTAAACTCAGTACAGATTACTCTCTCTGCCTTTAGCCAAAATAGAGAAAGAACAGGTGAAAGAATATTTAGAGAAGTTAAATGTATTCAAGTCAGCAGGGCCTGATGAAATTCATGCTAGAGTACTTAAGGAACTAGCTGAAGCAATCTCAGAACAGTTAGTAATTATCTTTGAGAACTCACGGAGGATGGGTGAGGTCCCACAGGACTGTGTAGTGTTGAGCAAAGAAGACTGATCAGGGACATAACAGTCTTCAAAGATGTTTAAATTCTGATATAAAGAGGTGATCAACTGTTCTGCAGCTCTGAAGAAGTTTTGACAAGAACTAATCTGCTTTATCTGCTACTCCTGAGGGAATTGTGCACCAAAAATAAAAATTCTGAAAACATTGTCAATAAATAAATGTGGAGGCTTCAGCATGACAGCGGGGAGCACAGGCCATTAGCTGCACAGAGGTGGGAGATCACCCTGCAACCCCCATCCCCGTCCCTGACACAGACTCAGCAGTGAGGCTGCCCCGATCCTGACAGCACAAAGGCCTGCCTCAGAAACACCCCGGCGCCCTGCTGCTCCACAGCAGGTACACCAGGTATGTACAGGCAGGCTCAGCCCAGCAGGATCCAAGCATGAAGTGGCTTAGTGTGGGGGATCCAGGTGTGGGGTGAGAGGCTTCTTGGTGGGGTAATCTGGGTGCAAACAGCTCAGTGGAGGGGCCAGGTGTGTGTGTGAGGTATCTGGATGCACAGGAGGGCTTACTGGGGAGGTCTAGGTGCAGGGGCAATAGAACTCTGCAGGGGTTCAGGTGAAGGTGGTTGGGGCTCATCAAGGGACTCTTTGTGGAGGGGCATAGAGGGCTGGGGTTCTGGATGAAGCTGGTTGGGGCTCATTGGGGTAGGTGTCAGGGTGCAGAGGGATCGTCAGGGTGGTCCAGATGCCAGGGGAGTAGGGCACGTTCTGGTGGGAGTTCGAGTGCAGGGCACTCAGGGCGGTGGTCTGGGTGCAGGTGTGGGGAGTCCAGATGCAGGGGATGAGGCTCAGTTATGGGGTTTGGTTGCGGGGGGCTTAGTGGTGTGGTTCTGGATGCAGCGGGAGTGCGGTTTTGAGGGGTTCTTGGTGCGGGGGGTCAGACTCAGCATGGGGTGGTGATTCTGGATACACTGGAGTTGGGCGGATGTGGCTGAGGAGTGATGGGGTCAGGAAGTGGGGGGTGGATAATGAGGTGCATAGGGGTGGTGTTATATGTGTGAGCAAGAAAGGTGATTGTGTTTTTAAGTGTGTGGAGATGGATTAATGTGTAGACACATTGTTAAAGTCTAGAAAAATAAATCTAGCAGTAAAATGTCAGTGTGACAGGTTTTAACATTCAAAGACAGTCACAAAGACAAAACTTGCATTACATATTGATGACTGATATTACACAAGGTTCTGAATTCAAATTTTATTTGGTCTAAATATTTTCAATATTTATTACTCTTATTAGCATGTTTAATTCATATATATTTTAGTTTTCTTGCTCTGTTCAAGAACATCTGTCAGTTTTTTTCATAATATTATTTGCTATGTTAGATTAATGTGTAACCAGAATTATTTCAAATGGAGGCTGCATTATACCAGTTCTGTAAATTTCATAAACATATAACTTCAAACAATGTAATGTTTAGATATGTCCAAAGCTATTTGCTTGCTTTCATACCACATACCTGCTACTGATAAGACTAAGTAATTGGAAAAACTTTCTAAACCTCATATTCTCTAAATTGCCATTATAATAAATGTTAAAAAAATAAGTAAGCAAACATAAATGTGTTTTTTATCTAAAGTGCTGTAACCTGTTTATGTTCAAGAATGCTAAGCACTTTGACTGTGGTGAGCATACCTTTCTCATGATCATTACTGTGTCAGCTCATGCCCCCAAAATAGTAAAATATTGTATTCCCATAGGAGCACAGAAATTATTAATAGAAATAAGAATGAAGTTCTTTTGTTAGCAGACTAAAAGTATGTTTTCTTTAATTATTCCTACATTTCTAGGATGAACACATAAATAGGCAGTGACATACAGGATCACACTAGTGGTCCAATATCTTATCTTGACAGTGGCTAGTACAAAATATTCAGAGGTCTAAGAACTTGGTAGTAGACAATTATAGAATAACCTACCTTAAGAGGAAGTTTATTCCTAATCCTCATCAGTTAGTTAGTGGTTGGTTTATGTCCTGAAGAATTAGGTTTATAATCCTCTATATCCTCTTCATCCTCTCATTTTAAAAACATTTTTAATTCCAAAGGATTCCAAAACATTTAGCAAACTATATGCATACGATACCACTGACTTGTGCCTTCAACTGGGATGAGGTTGGCAAACAACTGGCCCACTTCACAAAATTTGGCTTGGACAGTTTGGCTAACTCCGATTTTTCTTATGGAAAGTACCACTGGATTTTTGTTATCCATATACAGCAGATTGAACATTTCTAAGTTTGTATCTAATGATCTCCACAGAGTAAATTGCATGGTATTTACTTCAAAGCCTTTACTTACATAGTACATTCAAAGCCTGAAATCTGAGACTGCACTGCAGTGATTTGAAATCTTTGTTTCCAGGGAGTTTAGGTATTTCAAACCAGATGCTTAAACACTAAGTTGTGTTCCTATCTGAAACTCCCACCTAGATATTCTAGTCATTAAGGTGACTTGCAAGACAAAAGGCACATACTGTCACACTCTAACTAGATGCTATTAATATATGACACTATCCCAGCCCACGGTTGATGGGAAAAGACAAGACAAAGATTTCTCTCTGCAGTGTTTGCACGTCTTATAAACTGGGCTGTATTCTCCTGTTTACTCTCTAGAACTCCAATAACGCACAATGTCTGAAAAGAGAGAGCACAGGTAACAACAGAGCAAACCTCACATCCTTTAAATGAAAGGAAGTATAAAGTTTGTCTCATGCACAGAGTAGTATATGTAATTCCATCAGTTATTGAACAATTCTGCAAACATGTTGGAGTCTGTAAAAACAGTTAATGAGGAATATGGATGGTAATGATGAAATGCATGTATGTTGACACTATCAATAATAACAGGATGCAAGCAGACATCATTAATGGTCAAGCTATAGATGAATTTAATTATCTGGGATCATACATATCCAACTAAGAAATCTGCTCCAAAGAAATCGGAAGAAGATCAGGGATGCCTCACTCAGCCAGGGCACACAGAAGTGTGAGGGGGAAAAAGTTGCACCTTAAAATGTATGAAGGTTTGACTTATGGATGTGAATCTTGGGAAACTAATGTGGCAGACAAAATTGAAACCTTTGAGATGTGGTGCTGGGAAAGACTTGTGCGTGTCTCCTAGATGGAAAAGAAGATGAACGCTTATATTAGAAATAGTATGGGAAAGGAATGGACTCTACTCCTGGAAATCAAGAGCTGCAAATTTATATACTTTGCTTATATCAAGTATAGAGATGGAAAAAACCTTCAGAAAGTTATCATGGAAAGAATGGTGGCAGGTCATCATACTAGCAACAACTGGCAAGAAGATGATTAGATGGTGTGCAACCAATTATTGAGAGGTCAGCTACAGAAAGGGTGAAGTTAGCGATGGATCGAGAAGGCTTCAGAAAATTCTGCCATGGTATGTCTCCAGTATTCAGACATGAATTAAAGGATTTTAATTACTCATTGAACCCATGACATATAATGATTTGGAGTTGCACCTACACCGCAGTGCAGGTCAAAATCAAGATAGCTCTTAGTTGCTATAATGAAGAGAAGGCAGCATGACCAAAGGGAGATTCCTGTCTTGACCACACTACCTAAGAGCTGGGAGGCATTTGTGGGCTACTACTTACTGCAACTGGAATCACCTGGTAGACACAATAGTTTTTAAAAACATACACTCTAAAGAGATGGAAGCTGTCTTTCACAAGGCTCTCATTTTTCTAATCCATCTGTAAGAGGAAATCAATACAGATTCTCTAAGAGGATTTCACAGCTGTCATCCGCATCAACAGATGGAGAAGAACAATGAGCAGCAACCTGTTTCAAGAAACAAGGACAAGCAACTTTACTAGGAAGTAGGCCTGTCAAGCTTGGGGTCCTATTCAGCTCAATAGGTCTTGAGCTCAACAGCAAACTGGTTAAGCAAGATAAATTCCTAACCATTATAACTAAACTTCAGTAATTCCATCACATCTGATCCCCAAATAGCAAACCAGACAAATTGATGATTGAAACAAACCTCCTTTTTTCAACCATTAACCACACTCATGATTCTCTCCTCTTTTCAAATACTAAGAAACCATGGACAGGTTTTGCTTTATGCTCTGAAACTCATAAAACTAGGGGTATTTTGGATGGTGGGGAGTGATGCCAAAAGTTAGCTTCCCTCACAGAAAAAACCCTGCCAGCAGTTCCCTTTATTATGTGCAAAAAAGAAGTTCCTTTCTGGAGCTTCTAATAAAGCCATAGAAATAGACATCTTAATTAGACATTTAAAAATGTGAACGGTGCAAGACAGATGTTACAGTAACTGCATAAGAGCCTCCAGATCAGAAGAAATTGTCCATTTGACCTAGTGGACACTGTTGTGCTTTTTTGCTAACTCTACAGGCCTGACACATTTTCAAAATTTAATCTTTCCCCCTCCCCCTCCCCCCCCGAAAGCTGATTTTAGTGGCCTGGAACTTAAATGAAAGTCTTGAATACTTACTGATGCCTCAGGGACTATATAAAAAAACAACCTATTAAGAATGATTCCACTTACATATAAAATATATTTCAGTATAAAATATGCCATATTTCTCTCCTTTGTTTATTACAATAATACAGTTGCCTTGCACACATGCCTAATTATGATTTAAAAAAAGAGCGAACAGTTAAATTGGATATATTTGATATCTAATAGGAATAATTGTTATGAAATAGTATGTTTTTGCAAAGTTTTACACGAGGCACCAAGGGCTCTTCAAAACAGAAATTATTATTTCTGAGGAGAAGCTAGCAATAATATGATCCATGGAAAAAAGCCTACTATCCTTCCCATCTGCGGAATATTCTTCCACTGTTCTGCAGAAAGGTACTATTTCCACTACTCTTTAGATGACCTGCTTCTATTCAAGGTCTATGCTATAGCTTTTGTTTAGAGTGAAATTCCTCCCAGCAAAAAGCTTATGCAGTTCTAAAGTTCAACTTAGACCCTGTTCTGAGAAGGGAAAGAGTGAAATCACCAAAGCAAATTATATTGAGGATTTGAGTAGGATATAAGTCTCCAGATAAATCAAACCCTTAGATTTTTGAACATTACAAAATGAAACACATAGGCTGTTCCATCCTACTTTCAATGTTTAAATTACATGATAGCATTTATTGGTCTTTGGCTAACAAATCAGAGTAACCAAGTTTTTGAAAGTTCTAGTTTAGTTGTCCTGTAGCTTGTAGTGCTGTGAGTTCTCAACTCTATGTAAATGCATATGCAGTGTCATTAAAAAATGATTGCCTATTTTTGTGAATTGAATGGGTGGCTAATTTGTGATTAAAACTTCTTTAGAGTAGTTAATACATATTGTATATAGATGAACTAATTTGATATGGTTCTGTTGAAAACTCTTCCATTTTACTGAAAAATGGTTGTAGCAGCGAGAAGAAATACTGCTCACATATTTTAATTAAGAGTCTGGGGAAGCAAGTAAATTATAAAATAACCAAGGCATTAGATAAAGAATGTACATTAGAAATAATTGCAGATGTATAATTATCTAATGGTCAAGATGTTTTCTGGAGGCCAGGTTTTGAGTTTTACATCTTGATCACTTGGAGCTGAAATGGGATTTTTTTTTTTTTTAATCTCCAGATAGGTTTTGCAGATGTATATAGAACTTTGACATACCTTACTTGCAGGTGGAAATGCTAATTGTTCCTTCAGATTGCCTACACATGACTATGTACACATAGTTGCAGGCAGAGATGTAGAGGCATGTTTTGGAAATGTATCCCAAAATATCTCTTTCGTCAGAGAGGGGGATAATATCAGCTGTGGTGTAAGTGGATGAAGCTCCATAATTTTGCCCTGAAAGAAAGAATACATATTGTCACAGTTTCACATGTTCTGCAGCCTGCAGTGCAGGAGGTTCGACTAGAAGACCATGATGATCACTTCTGACCGTAAAGTCTGAGTTTCAGGTTAACTCCACCAGAACACCCCCACCACTGGTGGGTCCACTCCATGAGTTCCCAGTTAGCTCTCAAACCAACACCTGTCTCTAGCAGGGACCCTTGTCCCACTCCCTTCTTACCAGGGGGTTTAAGGCTGCACAGCCTCCTGCCATACACTGTGACACCTCTAGCAAGCCAGGTAGCCTAAAAGTCAGCATCTGTGCTTTTTCTCTTTGAGGGCTCTGCATTCCCAGCAGTTACAAGTTACCATGCAGCTCTTTCTAAGCAAACACAATTATTTATAAGGTAACAGCATTACAGAGAAAACATGCAAAACCACTAAAAGCTTACAACAGGTCACCCATCGATCTTATGGGGCCCCAGTTGGCCAAAGTCTTTCCAACCCTTCCACAAGGATTGGGGGACCCCCTTGGACAGAAGGTTCTGTCCATTTGTTAGATCAGAAAGAAGGCACTGAGTCAGTTTAAACACAGCTTTTTTATGCCAAAAATCCTTTATTTGTCTGTTGGTCTGGAAAAACCCAGTTTTGAACCAGTATATACATGCCTCCCCTGAGGAATGGCATCTCCCCAGTGGTGTTTCACCTTAAGCAGAAACGTTTTTTGTTTCCTGGATGAGCTGCGATAAACCTTCCCCCCTCCGAGTTGTATACAATCCCTGGCCCACAGTAATACATAAACTTAACACAGTATGATCCCCAAAGATATTGCATGCTGTTGCAATATCTGTCACATATGTATAAAGGTAAATTTTTTATACTGTACTATGCCTGATGGGGTGGGTGATGCCCAAAATTCATGGAGAGGGATAAAAATCCCTGTGAACCAAAAATTCTGAATTTTACCTAGCTCTAATCTTTACTGACATCACAATGAAAATCACCTTCAAAAAAAGAAGTCTTTTTATAGTCTTTTCCCTCTGTTTAGACAATTGGGTTTCCACAGCAAAACTTACTGGGTAATTTTCCTTCTAACTTTCCTTCTTCCAGTTTCTTGTGCAGATATTTACCGGTAGTTTGTTACCCCAATACCATATTCATATTTGAAAAATAATGATACTAAACACTTTGCATGTTCAAATCGCTATAAAACACTAACTAATTAATCACCACAACTCTTCTTTGAGGCAAATATTATCTTCATTTTACAGATAAACTTTGACAGAAAAGTTAGGGTAAAAATGTTCAAAATGGCCACTGATGTGCAGTGTCCAAATTTAGCCAATGTAACTGATTTTTAAACATCAATGGGAAATGCAGATGTCCCACACATCTGAAAATCAGGCTGTAAGTGTCTCAAGTGTTGGCACCCAAAAACAGTTGGCACTTTTCAAAATTTTCACCACTTCATCCTTATGAAGGGTGATAGAGGGAATCATTTGAAGAGCCACAATTAGACAACAAGTGTTCTTGGGCAAGATCCTCAACTTCAGCTATACCAATTGTTTACACCAGATGATCTGGGCCTTAGTTCTACTTCCTGTGCTTACTGAAATGGAACAGACCACCTGTCTGTGGATCCAATAAAACTCCTACTGAAAGTGTAATGGAAAGGCTTCTGTTGACTTCAGGGGGAGTTGGATATGGCCCTGTGTGTCTATTAAAGTGTTAAAATATCTACAAACATAATTGCTACTGAATGGCTGCCAGTCACGTGGTCTGTTTTATTTTAAGTTATGCTGTTATAAAGATGCATTCTTTTGTGTGGTCAAAAAAGAGAATAGCTATGAGAATATTGGAATATTTTAGATTGCTCAAGATTTCACTCCCATGCTCTTCCAATGGGTTTGGAGAAGATCAGTAACAGTTTAGAAGCATACAGGTCCACAAATAAAGTGAACACCATAATACAGAGCAGAGTGCCCAATCTATAATTATAGAGTAGATAGTATTAAAGGCATTGCCTTCAGTTTGATACCAGCATATCCATCTCTATCAAGCTATCAGTTACAGTAAGCTTAGTGGACAAAGTGGTAAAAATGCATTTCACAGACACACCAGTGGAATAAATACAGCATATATAGTAAGAAATTCAATTACCGGATTCCCAAAATGGTTGCTAGACAAGATCATCAGAGACATGTTCAGACTAAATTAATTACTAAAACAAAATATTAGTCACAGAAGTTGAACAGTACATTCCTGGAACCATTAATTGTGGAGTGATAGGAGAAACTGCTTCTCCTACTTCAGCAACTTGTGAAAAGGAATATAAACCTCTTTGATTTTCTCAAGCCAAAAGATAGGTTCCCTTGTAAAATGTATCAAATATGGTAGATGGCAAAAAAAAGTACTGGGGTGATACAGTATTTTTGTGGGAAACAAACAATGGAAAAAATAATCTCTGGAATATTGTTAGAGACTAGACAAACATAATATAACCCATTCCAAAACAATAAGATGTATAGCAGTTGAAACAGCAATTATATGACAGGGGAAAAAAAAAACACCTTTTTTCAAATAAGCCTCTTCAAGTGTTCAATTCTGCTTGCAATAAAATGTTAGTAAAATAACAGAGCAGATAAGGATTATGATCATTCAGTGTTTACTGATTTTTGCTGAAAAATTCCCAGGTTTTACAAAAGCTATTATTCTGTTTTTAGCTAATGTGGTTCAGGGAGGTGGATTAAGCAGAACAATGCCTTTTGCCAGCATATGCTGGGACTTTGCTGGCATAACTATGTCAGCTAGGGGTGTGATCTTCATGAAAGGGTTTAAGTACAGTACTTTTTCCATGGGAAAGTTTAAAAATACATATTTTGCACACAAAATTTGAATACATATTGTACAGTATGCTTCTCTATAATCCTTTTCCACAATAATACAAGATGATGGATTTGTTATAAAAGTTATAGGACTAAATTCTGATCTTGTATGTACTGGGTTAAACTTCAGAAAGAGAAGTTTGGTCCTATACTAATAAGAGGTCCATTATTCTTAGTCTAAGAAACAGATATAAAAATATTTGCTCTCAAAATTTTGTTTGCTTATTGAGGTTATTGATAGCCATGTGAATGTACCTAACTATTGAATTTGGCTATTAGATGAGTAGATCTGGTTTGCCATTTCTGATTAATTCTTTGTTAACATTGCATTAAAGAATTAACTACCTTAATTTTTTTTTACCAAATGATTTCATATTCATGAGCTAAATGCATTAATTTACAGGTAATTTAGCTCTAATTATATTGAGAGTACTTAAGCTGTGTAATAGCCTAAAATATATTGATTTGACTGCAAACAAAATTATACACGTTCAACTATTTATCACAGTGTCAGTTAATTAGCATTTTATAGGTAACCTTGGAAATCCTATAGATTTTTTTTTGCAGATTTATATTGAATTATTTGATTAATGTTGTCATTTTGATTGAAATATGACTCTGAAGACTAGAAACGAGACAAGTCTTATGTAAGTTGCTAAAGTAAAAGTGCTGTCTGTACCCTTTTATACTGGCATATTCTATTTTAAAGCAAAACCTAAGCCAACTCCTCCCCCCAATCTTGTTGCCTAAGAAAATTAAATGCTAAAATCTTCATACAAATGAATTAACACTGTTTAAAAATACTGAAATTAGAAATAATTATCAGAAGTCTTTACATGAAGACTATGGTCTGTAGAATAAAGTTGTATTAAAACCCTGTCATCTACAGAAGAGCAAGCATGAGAATGTAAATAGACATCTCCATTAGGGGACTGACTGCTGACACGTGACTTTGGCCCCACATTTCTGTAGTTGGTTAAGAAGTGGCAAGCCAGGGCTCTAGGGGGTGCTGTGCAGCATGGAGGAGCAGGTACCCTGAGCTCTGATGCCTTATTTCTGGGGAGGTCCTCAAAGCCTAGTTGCTTGACATCCCACGTGCTGGAAGTGTGAGAGATGGCTTTCCTCCCTGCAAGATATCATGGAAAGCTGCACAGAAGCCGAACAATGTAGTTGTACCCCCTATGGACTAACAGAACAGAGGAGAAGACCAACACGGACTGTTTAGCTACATGGAGAGTGATATCTGTCCTCTCTATCATCTCCTACTTCCTCCCTCTCCCCATGCCTCTGCTTGCCCCGCTCCCCATGTCCCTTGCCTTCCTCCACCCCCGTCTCACTAATGTCTTTCCCCTTGTTGCCCCCTCCTACCTCAGCCAGGCCCTCCCCTCAACTTCAGCCCCTTACGCCACCCTCACTCTTTTTATAAGCTCAAACTCTGAGTACATGAACATGAAGTATGAAGTTAATACCGAAGAGTCACTTGTTCCATTGGATTGTTTGTTGTGTTCTTTGGTGCAGTAATTCACAGTTTGTGGGATCAGTTAGATTTCTCCTCTGTTAGCTATCTGTTTATTTAATAAGGGGAAAGGAAACTGAATGTTTGTTTATAAACTAAAAGGGGGAGGAGGCTTTGTGGTCCTGAGAAAGTATTCCCTACAACATACATCTCACTCAGTGCACCAAGCTGTGTTTACTAATAGTCTGGTGTTTGGCATGGCAAATCTTTTCAGTTTACAAATTAGGGGATCATGCAGAAGCATATCCTTGATGTACCAGCTAGAGAGATATTATGTTTGTGGAGTGTGTGTTCTGTTTCTATCTCCTTACAATGCAGTTACTACTTTGGGGTATGGCAAAAATAGGTTGCCTGTTTTTGCCATCATTATCATCCTAATAAATATTGGCAGAGCCCCCAGCATGGATAGTGTGTCTCCCTGGCCCACCCCCTCAAAAACTCAAGAACAAACTATTGGTTTATTTTTTCATTTCAAGCAATTGATAATTGCTGCCTTTTCATTGTGATCTTCTGTGCATGGTAATAAATTGTTATAGATACACTATGTATCTTATGGTTTTTCTTTAACTTGTCCTTTTGTGCTCTTCTTTTTCTGGAGCCCTCTTCTCCCTGTTCTTGTAGCTTTGACAAGTTAAGTTGCATTCTTGCATAAGTATATTGGTTTTCCTGTAAAATGTGCAGTATTTGGTAGCATATTTTGGTAGCAGATTTTTTTTATTTAAAATCTTTTTTGTTTTTTTAAGGCCATCTCATGGGGTTGGAAGGGACTGATTCATGATTTTTGAATGCTAAGGGTTGGCAATGAAATCAATGAACAATTGAACCCTGTCAAGAAGGGATGACCCAAATTATGAAATTCTGGCCCACGGAAGTCAAGTCAATGGGAGTTTTGCGATTGATGTCACAGGGGGTCAGGATTTCCCTAAATGTGAAGCAGAATCTGTCCATTAACAGATAGATAGTTTGTTCCTTGAGGGGTGGGCACTGGAACATTCTTTATAATTTAAAGGCTCATTGTGGTGAGCAACTACTAGGAATGCTTTCCCACTCTCTTAAGTATATTTCAGACAAGTACCTGTGTTTTTTTGCCTATTACCTGGTGTCACTGATAATGTTTGTATTTATGAATGTATTAGGCCTTCATAATAGTAATGACCCTTATGGACTTTCTTTTTGAAGGTTATATTTTACATATGCCATCTTGTGTTTATATCTGAGGTTTGACTAGAGCTGCCTATAATTTAAAAGTAATACTCAGGCTCTTAGGAGCTCTTTTCTTTCATCTACATTTAAATATCCCACTGGAAAGAAAGCATTTAAAGATATGCATTATTCACCAGGCCATTATTGGAGTGTCATATTAATAAATATGAACCATCAAAGTGAGTGTGTGGAGAGGGGTATTAATATTTGTATCTGTTCTCACAAAACCCTATATGTATTTTTTTTCTTATGAATATACACTGGAATCACATAATGGTTACAGAACTTTTCATACTACTATACAGATATGCTGATGCTGTATTTCATCTGTACAGTACATTAAGCATGGCTATTTATGAAGATATTTTAGCATGGTTATAATAAAGGAAAATACTTATCTTTGTCATGAATTAGAGAATTTTGAAGGAAAGTAGAAGCAGAATTTTACACATCTTCGGCGTTCAGGAATGAAGTGCCCTGAAATGACTGTTTCTTCAGTGTGGGGTGTTTTATAACTTTGTTTGAAGTGAAAATTTGACCCTACACTTTGACCCTACACTATGAACTAACATATTCTTGATGTGATTGCTAGTATTAACTTACTGTAAGTAAGGTTCCCTGAAAAAGCTGGTTCCCAGTATATTTTAGCTTCTCATGATAGAATAACATACTGTCATTATATCTCCTCATTCAGTACATGATTGCAGTTAGAGATGGTAGGAAAATTTCTATTGAAACAATCATTTGATTTGAGTTGGTCCCTACAGACTAATCCTGAAAATTCTCCCACTGAATAAAATTGAAATTGTGTGCACTGGGGGGAGAGAGAGACTTTCCAAGATTAGGCTCCTGTACACTAGGAAGTGAACTGAGATCACCAAACTTATCTTATATGGGTCTTTAAACTTCAGTAGTACCATTTGTTTGTTCTGCAATGTTTAACAAAAATCCACTTGTAAAACATCTTTCAGGGTAAGAGATAATCTTGGTGGTTGAGCATGGGGGTAGTATTAGATAACATGGTTTCTATTCTCACCTTTACTGAGTTGTTACAGGAATGCTGTATGTCTGTGTATCTGTAGAACAGTGAATTGAGAAAGTACCAGTAAATAGTGCTAAAGAATACGTAACCTAGTTACTGGATCGTAGTTACTGTTGCAGGATCAATAAGCTTGTTCTTGTGTACTGTAAATGGCTTCTTCTTGATATCTGCTCTTATTGAGCATGAACTTGGGCAAGTCACTTAACCTGTTTCTATTTTACCTCATCAATCAAAGGGGGATAAATAAAGCTTGCCCTCCTTTGCAATGCATTTTGAAATCTATGGATGGACAGCTCTCTGTAAGTGCAAAATATTAATAACAATATTTCTGATAAATTATCCAAGATTCTTTGTGTACAGCCTATGAAATGAGAGATTCTGAAGGGGAAGGGCAGGGGGCTGATGTTGAACTTTGACAGGTGGAGCTCTAACTGTCGATTTGATAATGCATGTTAGAAATGTTGCAAGAAGTTGAATTTATAGTAACTGATATGAATCTTAAAGACTGAGATTTCATAAACCTTTTTATAGTATATCTTCTATTTTGCATTGTGGAAATTTAAGGTATTAAAGCACCAGGGTCCTCTTGGCACTACAGCAAGCTGCTCATCAGAGATTTGAATGCTGATTCACAAACCCCTCTAGGCTTGCTTGGAAAAGTTCACAAATACACTGCCATTTGCCTATTATGCTTAAGATGAAAAGCAAGCCTGAAATCTGTCAGTATTTATAATTAGAGGCTCAGTTATTTTGTATGAGAATGAGAAAAGAAAGAGATGGAAAAGCAAGAGACTAGCATGATAATTGTGAACCTACCACAAAATAGCCTGCTGAAATATTTGGAGACAGTTCATGCTCTTCATCTGAAAAATGAAGGGGATGAAAATAGCTGAAAAACTGGTGCAATGACCCAAAAGCTTTTGGAGGGATCGAGTTAGCACATTAACACCCTCCCTTCCACCTCACTTCAAGGACCCAATTAGGCATTATTGTATATTTAGAGCTCCAGTTTAGGACATGACTGAGTGAGGCCAGGTCTATACAGGTCAACACAAAGTATTGTCAGCATAGCTTTGTTGGTCAGGAGTATGAAAAAACAACACCCCCTAGCGGACCGAGCTATGCTGGCAAAGCATCCTGGGTGGATGCAACTGTGATAGATATTGCAACCCCGCAGAGTATCTTTGGAGTCTATGTTGTGTCAATTTTATGAATGTTTTATTGTGAGTCACAGATTGTGAGTCACAGCTTGTGTGACCAAAGGACCTCTTGATGCCAACTGGAAGAGGGTACATAAGTACAGGGATCCCCTGGATTCACCAAAATAATGTCTGTAATGAAAGCCTGTGTCACACTGGTCACCAAAATCATTGTAAGATGTATGTACGGCAAATATGTGAGAAGTTATGTATGGTATATATGCTGAAAGTTATGTTCTTTAGGCCTTGCAGTTAAAGGCAGATCATTCAAAGGCAGCATGCCTTGAGACAAACTTTCCAGGCAAGGGGTAGGAGACACTTATTTCCCTGGTGGACCTTCGTGTACTGTGGGTCTCACAATAGAAGTCTATTAACATACTGAGTAAAAAGCTAAAGAAAAGCTTGTGTAGACTTCAAAGGGAAATTAACAGGATGATGTAAACAGTGGGGGAACCCTGTTTTCAGCTTAAGATCAAAGGTCTAGTCTAGAGTATCTGGGGGGAGGGGTGCAGAGGGATACCCTGGCATCCTTCAGTCTGTGAGGACAAGTTATGAGTGTGCTTGACCTTATGGAAGGGGGATCTCAGGTATCCTGACTGAAAATGCAGGACAAAGGAAAGTGTCTTGTGAGTTAAATTTAGACTCTTGAAATGGGCTATGATTTTGTTTCATATGTAACCCTTTGTTTCCAATATTCTTTCTTACTATCATAAACTTATTGTTGTATTCAATATAAATAGATCTGTGTTAAGCAGAGTGGTGGTGATCCTGAGTTGAATCATATGCTGATGTGTACTATTCCTTTAGGAACAGAGGAGCTGTGAGTTATGAGAATGTTCAGTGGAATTGGGGCTGGGCACTCCAGAGGGATGTTCAGAGAATCAGGGGTTGATGTGTGCCTGCCACTAACATGTACAGAGAGAATAACACCTGTGGAGGCCAGGAAGGCTGTGCTTGTATAGCTAGGGGCTGGTGGAGTCAGGGAGATGATCCACAGCAGACACAGACAAGACTCCCTCACACTAAGGGTTGATGACAGCAAGGTGCCTCACAACCGTGGGAGTCCCTGGGGAGCACCACAGATAGTATTCAGCTTCATGGGGAGAGTAACCACAGTTCCTACAGGAACTAAAGAAAATGTGAGGGGAGATTGTTGTAGTCCCTGAGGTTGTAAACAGCTCCAGACAGTGGTTGGCAACCTATGGCCCTCAGGACACACGTGGCCTGTCAGGGTAATCTGCTGGCAGGACACGAGACAGTTTGTTTACATTTGCCTGGCTGCCCGCAGCTCCTAAGGGCCACAGTTCGCCATTCCCGGCCAATGGGAGCTGCGGGAAGCAGTGGCCAGCACGTTGCACACCACTGGCTCCAGAGAAGCACCACCTCCTGGGGTGACTTAGGGTAGTCCCAAAGGAGAGACAGGATACAAAAGGAGAACTTGGAGATATACAGACTGAGGTTAAATGACTCAGGTGATTTCTGGTATGTGTGTTTAAATCTGTTATTGTTTTTGATATGGTTTCTCTGTATGCTTCATATTCCTGAATAAATGTACTCTGCTGAGAAAGAACTGGTTGGTCACCGATCAATCGCTTGTCAGTGTCCTCGGAAAGAAAGCAAAACATCGGTGCTGGCCTTTAGGCAGATTGTCTTGCTGTGGAGAATTGCAGTCCCTCCAGGAGATGGCAGCCTAAACTCCTGGTTTGGAGAGAGGAGGGCCATTGGTCCCTGCCCATGGTAAGGAAGAATCCAGAGACCTGAGATCTGAACGGGCATTCCCAGAGTAGTAATTACCACAGGTGCAGTTACCTTGAAACTGTGACAGCAACTATGCTAATAGAAATGCATTTCCCTCAGCATAGCTAATGTCATCGAGGAGGTGGTATTACTATGCTGGCAGAGAAACTCCTTATGTCAGCATACGCTCTGCCGCTACAGCTATACTTGTATAGCTATGCCAGCAGAGCATTTGTAGCGTAGTCAAGGCTTAGGAAATGTCAGAGCCACAGGAGAGAACATAATTTTCCCACCTCCTTTCAAGCCCACTAAGAATTTTTCATGTAGGTTAATCAGAGTGAAGGATGTGGGAGATACCTTGTACAATCATATGAATATAATTGTATGCCCATTTGTTTATTTGATTATTTTGTTTGCTATATGATTAGGAGAGATTAACTCCAGCAGGAGCTATCTGCAGGTAGGCAGGAAGCGGACAATCACTTTTGATAGCTCCAACACTTAATAGACAATGCAGGTGTCATTCACTGTGAAGTTCTACCTCTGACCACGTTGAGTTCAACACCTTGATTTGGCACAAGGGAGGGGAAATCCAGGCAAGAAGTTGGGGGCAGGGAGCTTGAGGGTGGATAAAAACACAGCTTCTGAAGCACAAGAAAGAGAGAGGAAGAGACTGCTGGGAGGGTGACTGAATTCCCAGAGGTGATGGGTGTCTGTAATAAGCTAGACCTACCTAAGCTTTAAGTAAGACAAATATGCATGTAGACCTTTTACTGCTTTTAAAACCCTTTTCTCATCTGATGCAGTGTTCTTACTACTGAGATTTGTTTTAAACAATGCTTTGTTTTGAAAAAGCTCCTTTTGGGTCATTGTATTCACCTATTGATCAAAAGCTCCTGAAGGTAAGTTTTCCAGGGCAGCTGAATCTAGTTGGATGTGCTGAGCAATCACAATTGGTATACAGGGTGCCTGGCCTAAGTGTGGGAGAATTGCAGGATTCCATCCCAGGACAGGTGAAGTCAGAAGGCCTAACAACTGAGGGGGTTGTCCTCAGAGAGAATAGGGAGGGGGTCAAATGTTCAGCTAGCCCTGAGCCATGACACTCCCCATGATGTTACACTGATCCCACTTTCACTCTAGCCAAAGGAGGAATAGGGTTGGGTAGGCAGAGAACCAGTGGAACCAGTGCTTCTGATGGTAGAGACAAAAGTAAAAGGGGAGAAGAAGTGGACCGAGAAAAGACAGGCATAGAAAGGGCTTGAGCGCTAGCCATGCATGGATTGAGCTGTTCCCCAGATTACTTTATTTTGAGAGCAATGCTAAGGGTTGTAATACTAACAGGTGAGGGTCTGGTCAGCACTTGCCAACCATGTTACCTGTTAAATACACTCCAGCCAGAGGTCTTGTTCTCTTAGACATGTTGCTGCTACTTCTTTTTGTAGCATATAGTTGGCTGTAACGTTTGACGTTTTATAATTCTGCAGTAGCTATAGTTCTCTGTGGATTTTATTACGTTCCTAAGAATGCTACTATGGCAATTATCTGGTCATCATCTCGGAATTAATCAATGCAACTTTCTGGTCTGTGATTTAATGTTTCAGGTTCAGGAAAGGGAAATTATAAATATCTTAAATCATTGTCTAAATATCTGAATCTCCTAGATACTTTCAAAAAAGGGTATGGTGTTTTTGTTTTTGTTTGTTTATTTGTTTCTGTTTTGTCCCCCCCACACACACACACACTCAATTTTGGTAAAATTGGTGCCATGACTAATGAGCATGAACTAGAATAAGTTGTTTTTGACAGTCCTAGAATTCTGAAAATAGTGTGAATAAAATATATGGTTTTATTATGAAATAAACAATATTGCGTGGGTCCTAAGGGGATTATAAAACAGAATACTAACATATCCATGTCTGCCAGTGTATTGGAAGTAATGGGATCCTGGTCATGTATATGTATGGCTTTGAGATCTGTGTTGTTCTCTATTTAAAGAAAAAGTATATGTGTATATAACCAATGCATTCTCCGTTCCTGAATGTGAGGAAGCAAACCTAATTCTTATACATTTTCTGTGGCTTGTTATGTATTCTGGTCATAGAGTGGTCTGAGAAAATCCTATCTGGGATGCCATAAATAGTGTGTGTTATGGGTGTTTTGATGGTCTTTAAGAATTTATTTTAGGAAAAGCCTTTTACAAGCACAAAATATATGATAACAGGCACATTTCTTCCATAGATGATCCGGTGCAATTGCTAATCCTGAGTTTTAAAAAAACCCTGAGCTGTTCATCTGTGTACAGCAGTCTTTGACTGTGGTATTTATCTCATTTAGAGATGAAGAAAAGGCAGTGAAGAGACAGCTGTGTTTATCTCATTTACACACATGGAGGAGGCAGTGAACTCCACAGAAAGAAAAAAAAAATTGAGCTCTCATCCACTACACTATGTCCAGCTGCGTAGGAATTTTACAAAAATATAATGATCTAGGGTATCTTAGTGAAGTCTCTGTAAAATGCTGCAGCTTCCCTCCTACTCATATTGTATAGTGAAGATTCTGCCTATAGTTTCAGGGCCAATGTGAATTATTCTTATATTTATCTTTGTGCGGCCCTTATTAGATTCCATATCAGATAATGTTGTGTAGGAGAAACAGCCCCTAGCAACAGAAGACATTTCTATGATGCTGTGAAATTGTATGTAACTCTGCAGGTTTCTGTGTAAGAAATTATTTGGTTACTGGCTCGTTGATAAGTGCAGGCAGAGTGCTTATGTCACACGAAACACAGAGGAAGACACAGTCTCTGCCTCAAGGAGTTTACAGACTTAGAAAGAGCTCTGCAAACCCCTACTTGCAGGAGTGATGTCTTCTTATTGACTCCAGGCAATGGGATTTCTCATGTGAGTACAAATTAATTACAGTACCCATCTTAAACATCAGGCCCATTAGCCTCCCTCTCCTCCAACATGAAGGGAAGTAGCTGCATCCGTCAGGAGGAATTTTCACAGAGCTGAACCTTGAAACTTAGACTCTGAGTTTTATTTTCTCATTTTGCTGCATTGTCATTAGTTGTCGGTCCTCCTTCACCATGACCTTCGGGATCAGGCCATTGAGATATATTTTGGCGAATAGCCTGTGCCGGAAGTGTACACTGAAGTCCCATTAGTATCAGTAGCCATTCCACTGTGGTTCTAGGCAAGTTAGGATCTTGCAAGTGTTTTTATTACTTATTTCAGGGAAAATATGCCCATTAGAGTAATGCTACATAAAAAGTAATGCATTTTGACATGAAAATGCTGAAATTAAAGTCTATTTTCTTGAGCAGACTAAAGTACAATTAATACAGCAGAGCAAACAAAAAAAGAACATTCTCCCTTACTTCTAAAATGAAAATTGTAAGTGTAATATTATTAAGATGAAGAAGCAAAATAATCTTTTAATCCAGTAATTACGTGTTTCTTCAGTTTTTGTATTTTATCTATTGTGTACGGAGAAAATGTCAGCAAGTGCAACATTATAAGTAAAAATGTGAAAATGAAGAAAAATCCCTTTGAGTGCCATATGCATTTCTGTGTAATTTCTGAATAATATCCCTAATGTACTGTTATAGATCTATGTGATGATGCTCATTTCCTTTTCACTGTCCTACTGTAATATATGTAATTTCTGTATAAAATTAAGGAGGACTTCGTAAGTGTTCTTCATGCAACCGCCTTCATTTGTCACCTGTGTTCTCCCTTTCATTGGGAAATAGCCTTAGGATTTTCACTTTTTAAGAGTAACAACACAATATTATGTGTCTAAATTATGAAGCTCTCCAGCAGGCTGCTTCTTACGAACAGCACTCACTGCTGTCTGGAAGGTTAAAGTCCATGTTAAAGGTTGGATGAGTGCCAGAATGACTTCCACTTCATGTCAGAATCAACTATCTAATAATATCGTGTAACAGTGTGATCCAAAATCATTCAACAGATGGCACCATGTGGTACAACATCATGCAACTCAGTTGCTGTTTCTTTAGCTCCACTACCTAATGGGTTTGGCAATCTAATGAAGTTTAAAAAGGTGACAGAATATAGTGTATTCAGAGTAAAGTGTTATTTTAAGCAGAGGAATAACAAAATATTTCAGTCAAGTTTGTCCCTAATTATACCTAGTTTGTCAGACTATCTGTTTAATCAGTTATGCATGTATTCAGTGTAAAAATAGAATACAATGCAAAGATGATTTAAAGGCAGGTGAAGCAGCAGTGATGAACAAATGTTATTTAATTGCTACATATTGGTATCGCCCCCTCCTTTTTAATATATGACTGTGGGGCTATAGGATAACTTAGATAGAAATGCTCAAGAAGGAGGCATTGTAATTAAAGCCTTGACTCTGCAAATTGCTTTGCGCAGGTAGACCCTTACACCCATACAGAATCCCACAGAAGCAATAGGGCTCTGCCTGGACACAGGAGTCTATGCATTTGAAGCAGATTGCAGGCTTGAGGTCTCAGTAGTCAGTCATCAAAGTTATATAGCTAAGTTGATACCTGTCAAGGAAGCATAAAAAATGCTAGTTTGTTACCAAGAGTTTCTATTTTATTACCTGTTTTTACACCAGTGATGTTACTCACGTGAGTAAAGTATTTGCAGTATTGGACCTTAGACAAGACTTAACAAGGGGGTAACAAACAAAAGGAGGGAATGAGGTGAAGGAGTACACCCAATAAGGTCACAGGTTACCCAGAAAATGTGCAGTGATTGGCTTTTAGTAAAAAGAATGTTTTTCTTTAATGGTGGAATGCAAAGGCTTGTTTAAGTGCTTTATTGCTTCTCTATTAGAGATGTATTCTGTTTCAAAGTATATTTTTAGAAACTTCTTTTCTTTTTTCATTAAGTGGGTCAGAATCCTATCTTCCTTCGCTTAGCTTTTAGTAACTTGGCAAGAATGCAGGAGGACATGATGATTGATGTCGGTGAGGCTGTATCTTATGTTGTAGTTCTACCTCCACCAATACTGAAGGGGGGAGAATATGGCTGCTCACTCCTGCTTCATGGTAGAGAAGGGAAAACTGCCATTCTGCATAAAGCTTCATGTGATATGAGGTTGTCCAAAGATCTTGGCAAGGAAGAAGTGAGGACCTAATATGTAAAACGTAAAAAAAAAAAAAACAGCTTATATTACCAACAGAAGTTTTGAGAGCATCACTCTACATTTATAAAAGAGAGCAGTAAAGTAAAAATATATATTTGTAAAATTTCTCTCTGCTTTGCAGCACATCTTTAAAATGAGTTTTTCTCCCCAAACCTCCTCTCTGTTCATTGCAGGTTATAGGAGTGGATTATGACCTAGCCTATGCACTTGAATAGGAATAGAAGGGGGAATAAGACCTTCCCTCCTCCTCCTTGCCTCTGATGTTTGATCTGGATATGCAGGAGGAAAAGGCTATGCAAATTAGGCTAGTAGCAAATTAATTTCTACCTCTCACCCCCACCCCCAGCAAGTGGGAAACCAGGAGGAAATTGTGCATCAGAAGAACACAGCTGTTCCTGAGACTACTCCTGGAGTAGTTTATATACCCAACTCTCCACCTTTATCTGGGCTAAATGCATGATCTAACACAGAATGTTTGTGCTTTTTTTTCACAGTTATATCTGTCCAAAGTCTAAAAGCTGAAGTGATTGCTAATGATGCAAATGGGAATTTAGCCAGAACAAGGATTTCAGAACTGGATTGTCAAAGAGGTAGGGGAGAAAGAGATATTTGGCACAGGAATTTTCATGGACAATGAAAAGACACCCAGGAGTAAATCAAAACCAAACTTTACAGATCCTAGAAGCTTCACCAAGAGTTTTTTTTATAACCCCCAAAAATATTGTAGTAGGAGAAGATGCCTAAGGGGTTTTATAGCCCTTTAGTGCCATACAATTTATGGTGTAGCTTGCAGGAAGACTCATTCCTATAGGCCACAATTCAATCAGAACTCAGAAGCATAATAATCCAGTTTATTTTTTGTCCAAATTCCTCAACAATCCATATGACTTTAATTTGTACTTTACAATGGTGGACTTCAGTTGCCGCCTCTAAACATTGCAGTTTGTAAGTGTTATTGATGTATATAACAATGATTTTTTAATGGGTTGTAATTTGTGTGGTTATCTTGGACATTTATCATTAAACAGAAGAAGGGAAGAAGAAAGGGTTCTCATGGTCAGGTAGAAAATATACTGAGAGCTAATTTAAAGAAGTCTCATCAAAGTGAATAATATCAATACATTGATGAATATTTCTAAAAACTGATCTTTCCATTTTTTATTTTTGTGTTAATAGTAATATATTGGTACTTAGATAGCAAGCTGATAGATAGTCATAATGAAGGGCAACAAGAACAGAACCAATTGACAAAAAGTTTAAAGGTAAATAATTCTGAAAACCTGTGATTTACATATACATGTGGCCTACATTTTTTCCATTGTCTTTTGTCCTAGATTAGGTATCATAGAGCAAGTGGAAAAATATCGGATATATAGAGATATAGATATCACATAGAATTATTTGTTGTTGAGATTTTCACAAACCAATGATGGTTGAATGTAAAATGATTTAGGGTCAGATTCTGGCAGTTTTATGCACTTGGAGTAAGGGTATCAGAATCCAGCCCTTAAAATGTTGCTTCACTACAGTTAAAGATTTGGGGTGCTGTCAGTGGGAGATTTGCCATTGACTTCAGTGGGCTGGGATCAAGAGAAACTGCACAGAAGCGAGTTGAATTGCACAAGTGTAAAACTAGTGTGAAAGCACCATTCTGCTGCCCTTACTAGGGTTGAATACTACACTTTTAGCCCCATTGCTGGCAATGGGGTTTGTTTCATGATTTGTCCCAAAGTTTCGGTCAGTTATAAAACCAGTCTGAGCTGGTTAGCCCATCCTTAATCTCTGCAGGCTCATTTCAGTTCCAGTAGTGGAGAAGATCAGCTGTTTAAATGGGTAACAGGACAGGAGAGGGTTCTGCAGCATGCCTCACCACCGAGCCCACTTCAAACTGGAAAAGAGAATACTTCTGGTAAAATAGGTATTCTCACCTGTGGACCCAGCAGATATCCACATGCTGCTAGTTGTATGAATTCCTGCTCTGGGGCGCCTCACAGCATAATCTCTGGAGAAGCAGCAGATATCTGTGTTACATTTTTTCCATAACCCAAGCATAACTATATAAGGAATAATTACCGTAAGTCGTTTGTTTAACTGTTTTTTATTTTAGATTAAGTAAAACAACAACAGAACAGAAGGAGAGATAAATCTACATGAGAGCACAATGTGTGTTTGTGTGTGTGTGTATGTCTCCTCTGTTACAGGCTGCAGCAGTAGTGAAAACATAGGGTATGTCTACACTGCAAAGAAAAACCCCGTGGCTGGCCCATGCCAATCAACTCGGGCTCGCAGGGCTTGGGCTGCAGGGCTGTTTCATTGCTATGTTGACTTCCGGGTTTGGTCTAGAGCTGAGGTTTGGGACCCTGCCGCCCGCACAGGAAAAAAGGTCTTCACCATTTCATAGCTACATACGCCACATATGAGGGAGTTAATGCTGTTACTACAAGCACTATTAACTCATGTTCCATGCCTGCAATCTCCTTTGAGTGGAGACTTTGAAAAGTGCAGGCAGGGAAGACCATTGCAAACATGCCTTCAGTGGGAGGGATAGGCTGATTCCGTGTCTGGAGGATTTAGAATTGCTTAGAGCAGTGGTTCTCAAACTTTTGTACTGGTGACCCCTTTCACATAGCCTCTGAGTGTGACCCCCCCTTATAAATTAAAAACACGTTTTATATATTTAACACCCTTATAAATGTTGGAGGCAAAGCGGGGCTTGGGGTGGAGGCTGACAGCTCGCGACCCCCCATGTAAGAACCTTGTGACCCCCTGAGGGGTCCCCACCCCCAGTTTGAGAACCCCTGGCTTAAAGTCTCTACCTTTTCCAGGGAACCTCAAACCTAATCTTTTGGTGAGCAACATGAAGCAAAAACACCATATATGACCTTGCTGAGTTTCCTGTGGACTTTACCGCATACACGATCTTATCTCTGGGAGGATCTGGTCTTATGTAAATATTTGCAAGTTTATCCTTTTTAAAAACATTTCCTCAGATTGAAAACATCTTTTTCAGTTAGGCCCTATTTTCCTCACCAGCACATCTCTCGATATTAATTCCAAATTACATTGTTCTTTTCTCGACAACAAGTCTAAAGGAATTATGTCCACTCATTTGTATAATACAGTAATAATGTTTGCCTACCTTGTGAATAATAGAAACAAAAATGATACTGTTATAGCTCTAAATTACGAATATGAAAAAGTCACTCTTTTAATCCCAAGTTTTAGCAATTGTGTCAACATGTGTTTAGAGTAATAATACCATGTATTGATTTGCAATGCTTTTGTTGTGAAAAACAAGTCACAGCTGCTTCTTTACTCGTCTATATTTCAATTGAAAATCTGAAGTCCCTGAACTTTTGACACTTAGGATTTGCTCACTCTGTTGAATACCCCAACAAATTCTGGAGCCAAGAAGATATGACTATGAAAATCAGTAAATGTTATAAAGTTTGTAGTATTGCTGGATATGCTTGCAGAACCCATGTCTGCTCTGATAAACAACTTGAAAGTGACTTCTCAGGCACTCAGGAAAATTACCGGAGCTGTTATCGTGCAGATTAAAATAATTTTCCTTTGAGTTAAAGAGGTTGGATTTAAAAACAACAACAACAATACTTTTTTGGAACAGTTGTACGTCTTCATTGTAAGTACCAATGCTCAGAACACACGTAACTTGAATTATGACACAAATTATTGTACAGTCACTAAATCCTTGCACAAGGGTATTTTTACGCAGTAAATTTTTAACTTGATTTTTGCTCTCTTTGTTAGAAGATTGCCTATATTATTGAAAAAAGGGCTCTTGATTCACATCCCCAGCCAAGACAAACATTCATCATGGCTGGATTTAACAGGGATCCTTCAATGACTGGATGGTAAACATTTTTATTAGTAATATGTTCCATCTGCTTAATGTTCAGCTTGATCCAGTACCAGTTGGTAGCAAAGCTGTTGAAGTATTTATTGAGCTTTCTCTGGCATAGAAAAAAAAGAGTGAAAATATCTCAAGCAGCCTCACTTTTAGATAGATAAATATGTGAGAGCAGATCCAGATGTCGTTCAGCCTCTTAAAAACAAGTCAGTTGTTTTTTTTACTCATTTCTGTAGCTGACTATCCATAGCCAAAACAATTAATTTCAACTACTTGCTTGACCCTTTCAAAATGGGAGGAAAGGACTTTTTAACAAAAACATTTTCAGATAATTTGTTATAGAAATAGATACGGTGAATTCTTATTTGAAGTGATGCTGTAATTGCTCAGTCTTGATGTGGCCATATAATCAAGGATGTTAAAACAAACATATATAAGTCTCCCTACTAGACTTCAACTTGACCAGCTTTGAAAGTACCATGTTGTTGTTGTTGTTGTTATTATTATTTTATTATTATATTTTATTTATTTGTATTATAGCACCTAGGAGCCCCAGTCGTGGATCAAAACTCTGTTTTTTTGGTGCTGTATGAACACTGAACAAAAGGGCAGTCCTTGCTCCAAAGAGCTTTCAGTGTAAGCATAAGACAAGACTCAATACATGGAAATAGACAGACTGGCGGGGAGTACAATGAAATAAGGAGACAGTATTGGTCAGCATGACAGGCTGTGATCTTAGCACACTAGCAGCATAGGCATTGTCAAGGTTTTTGTAGGCTTCACAACAAAAGAGTTTTCAAGGAGGGTTTTAATGGAGGATAGTGAGGTAGCCTTGTTAATGTTTATGGGAAGCTCCTATCAAGTGTGAGGGACAGCATGGGAAAAAGCACAAAGGTGTTTGTTTGAAAATTTAACAAGTGGTCAGTAGAGGCTGGCCTCATTGAGTGATCAGAGGTGGGAGTTAACCTTTCAGTACTGAAAGAGAGGTGATAGGTAGGGTGTAGAGAAGGAGCTCCAAAGCGAAAACAACTACCTTGTGTTTGATATGAGAGAGAAGAGGGACTCACTGGTAGGATGCAAAGAGTGGGGTGACATGGTCAAAGCAATGGGCTAGGAAAATTATCTTTGAAGCAGCATGCTGAATAGATATCAGCAGGACAAGATTGCATGAGTCAAGACCAAAGAGAAGAATGTTGCCGTAATCACAACATGAGATGATCAGAGTTTTAGCTGTGGATGGCTAGAAAAGGCTGTATCTTATTGTCTGTACTAGAGTTTTACAGTTAGATTGTGCTAGCTATACTGATGGGAGCCCATCAGTGCTTTAAATGCCTCATATTGCTATATTCATCTGCTGTTCTTTATTTTAAAACATTGGTAACTTGTCTTGATGAGAAGAAGAAGAATTAGGTATTTTAGCTAGAAAAAATCACCATCACTGTTAAATAAGAATAGGAAAACACTTCCTATCAAAAAATAATTGTGATGTATTTGCACAGTAAATTAAATGGATACAGCAGTACTGGAGATTTCTTCTTAGGATATTGAAAATGAAACCCCACTTCTATTATTTTTTTCAGGTTTACTTTGTTTCTTTGTTTGTTCAGGTCAAAAGTCTATAATATTTGAATTCACAGAAGCACAAAGTAGAAAAAAAATTGAAAAGTGATAATTTTGGAAATTCATTTTTTTTGTAGGTCTATCACTATCTAGTTGCTAATTAACCAAAAATTAATTGTTACTTTTTAAGGACTAATATAATATACATCTTATATAGTGTTTAGTCATCAATCAATGAACAGGTTTGTCTAAAAAGAAGTCTTTTTGTTATTTGCATGAGCACTCACCTCAATCTGAATCTGCTTAGGTTTCTGGGGCTATCAGGCCAAATATTAGCCACCCTCTCAGGTAAGGATTCCTTGCAACAGGTAGAGAGCCAGAATAGCTGACTCCATGCCATCCTGTCTTGCAGACCCCCATTTAGGAGGTATGTGAGGGGCATGGCTGGATTGCTTCTGCACCCCAGCAATCTTTGGCTTTTCAGAGGCCATTAGAGCTGACACAATTTAGAACAATTCTGAGGCTAAATTGAACTGGGGCAAGCCAGCCACTGTCCAATCCCAGAATCTCCCAGGGTGCTCCACTTGTAATGGCAACTTGTTCATTTTTAGGTGTAGATTATATGTTTAAAGTGGTTAGATGGCTCTTAACAAAATCAGAGTCCAATTTTTCATTGTCATTTTCCACAAGTGTACAGTAGAGCTTTAGAGTTATGAAGAACTCAGGAATGGACATTATTCGAAACTCTGAAATGTTTGTAACTCTGAACAAAATGTTTTGGTTGTTCTTTCAAAAATTTACAACTGAACATTGACTTAATACAGCTTTGAAACTTTACTATGTAGAAGAAAAATGATGACATCTTAATTTAAATGAAACAAGCATGGAATGAGTTTTCTTACCTTGTCAAATCTTTTTTTTTAACTTTCCTTTTTTTTTTAGTAGTTTGTGTTTAACACAGTACTGTCTCTGCTGCTGCCTAATTGTGTACTTCCAATTCCAAATGAGTGTGTGGTTGACCCATCAGTTCATAACTCTGGTGTTCGTAACACTGAGGTCCTACTTTATTTGCCATTTAGAGTAATCTCTTAGATTACAACGCAGAAAACTCAGTGATACAAAATCTCATTCAGTCATTCATCATCTCTTTACTTAATTGAGTTTTTATTTTTCCAAAAAGATGCATTCAGAATCAGGAGCAATTTACTATTGATAATTAAAATGTACACTAAGAACATTCTAAAATTTAAAAAACCAAGGCATTTTAAATATGTTGTAGAATAAAATTATCTGGTTGTACTCTAAAGACAAATTTAAAAATATTTAGCTAATTAGCCAAATCATATAAGACAACTGTTGAATATAAAATAGTATAGTTCTCTTCTCAAGATAAACTTCTACCCCAACATCTACAAGTAGTAAACTAATTAGTAATGGATAGGTGGAGGGCAGTGAAGGTTAATTGATCCTGCTTAAACAGAATAGAAACAAAAAAGACTGATTATATGTTTTGTTCCGCTCATTAACCCTATGTCTGTTTATCTTTTCATATTATGAGCTCTTTGAAACAAATACTATGTATTTCACTGTTCCTGGACAGCACTTTTCACACTCTAGGACTTACTGTAATACAACTAATAAGTCTACCTTAGGATTTAGTAGTGGTGTCCTCCACCATAGTCTATATTTTAATAAATGATAGGGACATTAATAATCACTTCAGAGTAAAGAGTTATGGATTTCTAGCTAATTCTTATTTATAGTCTTCTCTCAGAATTTCTTAGAGCCATATACTGTCTTTGATCCCCAAGCATAATCCTCATTGAGCTCAATGAGACTTTCTTGCACATATCAAGAACACAATACTATGTGGATCTTAATATTACTGACAGGAATGAACAGTTTGTTGTTATAATGTATTGATTGGTATGTCAAAAAGTAAAGTACATCTCTTCTATTTTCCGCATTTTGATTATTCCAATCCATCTCGATCCTAGTTAGATGGTTGTTTTTACAGATGTGTTGCATGAACAGGTTTCCATTATTGGCCAAATGGAAGTGTTTACAGTTGTAGACTTTTTTAACACAGAAAGGAAAGATCTATTATTTCTGGGGTTAAGTTACTCTGTTTATCCATTACAACCGTCAACGCACCAGTATTGTCAACACTGTTCTGTAAGAAGCATCGTAGCACCCTAGCATTTGTATACTAGTGCTTTCCTTCTGGTTATCAATGATGACAGGGGAAATATCTTTAGGAACATAGTCTCCCATCGGCAAAACAGCTCAGCTCCTTCCTATCAGATAGAGTGTGCGTTCCTCCATCTTCAGAGTTCCACAAGGCTCAGTCCTTCCTTCTATATTATTCTATATCTGTATGAGCCACCAGGAAAACTGATGAGATAACATAGAAAGATTGGCCAGACCATCTGGATGACAACCAGCTCCAGATCTCCTTTAAACCAAACAATCACACAGCTTTCTTAGGGCCTAAGAGCAAATACTTGAATGAAGAAATGTGGGTAAAGCTGAACTCAGACAAGACTGAGGTAATGCTTTTAGGGAGAGGGAATCAGTTCAAGGAATTTGTCTCTTCTACTATATCTTGCATTATTGAGGGTATTAAATCAGTCTGTACCCTTACAATCCTTCCATTCTTTATGTGATTCAATGTCCAAATAGTAATGAGAAGAACAGGAGTACTTGTGGCACCTTAGAGACTAACAAATAAGGTGCCACAAGTACTCCTGTTCTTCTTTTTGCGGATACAGACTAACACGGCTGCTACTCTGAAACCTGTCAAATAGTAATGTTGGCTAGATGTCCAAATATCCTTTTCCACCAGTTAATTGACAGAATATTTCTTCCATTGATATTGGACTCACACCTGGCTGCTGTGTTCCATGAATTCTTAACCTCCAGGCTCTATTATAACAATTCATTTTGTCCAGGAATGAAGCCACATGCCCTGAAAAAATTTCCAAATCTTAGTAGCCTCTCTGTTTAGCAACATAAGTTGCTATAAGCATGTCTCCTTGATGGTCCACTCCCTAATGAAAGTCTGTATCCTAGTTATAACAGGAAGATTAATCAAATGTTTTGTTGGCCATTCTCCATTTAGTTCTGTGTTTTGTTCAGTTTGAATTAACAAAACATTGTAACAATTTTCGTATTGTTTCTCAGTTCCTGCGGCCTCTTTATTTTTTTTGTTTGACCAATTCAACTATATCTCCTGATATATTTGAATTCTCAGACTATTTTCTTATAGAAATTATTTTCTGAATAACAGGGGAATGTATCAGGCATACTTTTTGCCTCTATCGCTGTATTGCCACTACATTTGACAAAGTTTGTGAAAGAGAAGTTTTCAGAAACGGTCAGCAGTTTTGTTATAAATCTTCAAGACAAACATGAATGACTAATTTATTTTGGCTTTAATATTATACAAAAGTTTGTTTAATTTCATTTTAAAAAATCAAATGTCTTATTTAAATAGCTTTCTAGATCAATTCCAGGCCATTCTGTAGATGAATAGCTATTTGTTTGTATTTGCATGTGATTTCGTTTGAAAATATGAATAGGTTCCTTGTAGTCCGCCTCTATAAATCTCAGAATTATGTGAATGTCAGTCTGTTTGGATATACCAGAGAAAGCTGGCAAATAACCAGTGTTTAGGGAAGGGCATGCATAATTTTTTTAAAATGATTGTAGTGGGCAGGCTGTTACTTAGTAAGCATTTTCAAACTTCTAAAACAATATAATTTAACAAGATATAAGTGGTTGTGATTGAAGTACACAGACACAACTCATCTCAGAATTGGGACAAATGTTATTGTTAAAACTTGTCTATTTTATACTGACTTTCATGAAAAGACAGGCTTAAGAAAAAAACATGGTTCAAATCATCAATAAAGTGTCTGACTTATTCTTTTTATTTTCCTTTTGCATTCAGATATATTTAGCCAAAATGACTGTGTGTAATTAACATCAACTATAACTCTAGATATTATTATTTATTTGTGCATCCTTATTTTAGTGATTTCTTACTAGGGCTCAATATATAAGAGGCAAAATTGTTTGATTTAATCCCTGTTTTTACATGCTCTGGACTTTCTGAAAACTTCATCATTCTGGCTACAATTTTCCATGCTTGGTCTCTGTAGAAAGATAGATTTTGTGGGTGAGAAATATTTGGGCAGAAGCCATTCACCTGTTTGGATTTATGCAAACATGAAAAAAATATACTCTCTCAGTTTTATAGATGCATATATTCCAAGACCAGAATACAAATACAATTCCAATGCCAATACAGAGATGTGATGGGAGTGTTTAGTCCTGAAGAGGTTAAGGTGGCTCAGAAGGAGCTAATTTACCTGGTAGGCTACACCCAAGGCTTGATTAAAAAGCACTAATTAAAGATGGAGCCCATCTGGGCAGAAGTAGGTGGGGTCTTGTATAGAGCCAGAAAGTGAGAGCAAAGTTCTGCAGTGTTGCAGTCTACAGTTATTCTTTGGGCCCAGGGAGGAGAGAAGGAGGAAATCCATGGAAGCCCTAGAATTCGGACTCTGAGGGAAGGGATATTCCCAGAGGGGTGGTAAAGAAGAAAGCCAGCAGATGGCAGAATAGGAAGAAGCCTAGGGAAACAGCAACAAGAGTTGAGATTATGCAGAGGAGGAGGGGTGGGGGGAACCCAAGGCCAATCTGACATGGAGAAAAAATCCTTCCCTGCTCCACATATGATGATCAGTTAAACCCTAATCATGTGAATAAGAATCAACCCGCTAGGCACCTCTGAAAAGGAGAATGATTAATGCCACCTCTGAGCCCTGGCCCTCCCTGCCCAATGGAAGAGGGAACAAATGTGTTCACAAAGACACAAATTCCAGACTATTTTACAAGCTTTGCATTTGATTTATAGCTCTTATTTTATCATCATATTTTTAAACATCCAAAGAATCAGTTAGGAGACCTGTGGTAATTTAAAATTGAACCTGCAGAAATATTTGACCTTCATATTCTTCAACCGTTGTTAATGTCCCATATCCTTAAAAGAAAAATACTTCACATAACAAATACCAGTATGCACAGAAGATTATCTGCCATAAAACCAATATCAAGTGCCTTCAGCTGACGCATGCATGGTGGTTTTTAGAAAACATTTATATAGCTGTAGAGAAACCCTGCAAAATTCTACAAAGAGTTCCACAAACTACAGCAAGGGAATCTAATATCTTCACCTGACTGGAGCCTTTATTGTGAAAGTAATTCATAATATAAAATTTATTAAATATAGACATATTTAAACCTGTTTTCTTTTAATTCTACATTATAATTATTTTTATATGGGGGTTGTTGTTTAAATATATCTTGGACTGATGTAGCAGGATGAATAGCTATGCCACTTCTGTTAATTCATGCCATCTAGGAAGAATAAACAAGCAAGGCTCTTTTAAAATGGTTATCAAATTCTCTCAATGCTTAGCTTTCAAAGTAGACATTTTTGAAGAAGGAAAAGGTATTTCTTCTGCAGAAATCTGAGTCAGAGCACATTATGCAAATCTTTGCAGTAAAAATAGCTCTGAATGCAGGGTTTGTTTTCATTAGCAATGGGGGAAAATGGATAGTGGGTGTTTCTAACCAGTACTTTTTGTAGAGCAGTTTGGAAGAGTAAGGATGAAATATTCATAGCAAAAATGCTTTTTCTTATTTAAAGAGAATCTGTACATTCTGAGATTAGGCCAGGGTACTGATCTTTCCAATCCTTACTCCTGTGATCGATACTTTCTCACACAAGCGGGTTCATACAAGTAAAGGTTGGCAGGATCAGGCTATCAGTCCTTTTGATATGAACTGAAAAATATCATTGGTTAGGAAGCTGCTATAGATTCCTACTTGGCATGCTAGTCAGAACATTTATTCATTATTTGTTTGGAGAAATTCTTACTTTAAATTACATATGAAATGCATTTGTTATTTCCTTAACAAGCAGCCCAGCTCTTTAATAATCACAACCCATGGAGCCACCTGCCTAACAGTAATATATGTTAGTATATTCCAGTACCGATGTGACAGTTTATTATTGTGTCCAGGGAGGCTCTGCGGTTTGAGAGTGACTGTGAAGTTGCTAGGCTGTTCCACCACTTTCCTATCTTCTGAAACACTGTGGGGAGATCTGTGGAAAAGAATATTTTAATAGGAAAATAAGAACAGCCATACTGGGTCGGACCAAAAGTGTATGTAGCCTAGTATTTCATCTTCCAACAGTGGCCAATGCCAGGTGCTTCACAGGGAAAGAACAGAACAGGTAGTCATCAAGTGATCCATCTATGTCGCCTATTCCCAGCTTCTGGCAAACAGAGGCTAGGGACATCATCCTTGCCCATCGTGGCTAATTGCCATTGATGGACCTATCATCCATGAATTTATCTAGTTCTTTTTTGAACCCTGTTATAGTCTTGGCCTTCACAACATCCTCTGGCAAGGAGTTCAACAGGTTGACTGTGCGTTGTGTGAAGAAATACTTTTTCTTTTGTTTCAAACCTGCTGCCTATTCAGTTCATTTGGTGCCCCCTACTTCTTGTATTATGAGAAGGAGTAAATAATCCTTCCTTATTTACTTTCTCCATACCAGTCATGATTTTATAGCCTTTGATCATATTCCCCCTTAGTCGTCTCTTTTCCAAGCTGAAAAGTCCAAGTCTTATTAATCTTGCCTCATACGGAAGCAGTTCCATACCCCTAATTATTTTTTTTGCCCTTGTCTGTACCTTTTCCAATTCCAATATATCTTTTTGAGAACACATCTGCATGTAATATTGAAGATGTGGGCATACCATGGATTTATATAGAGGCAATATGATATTTTCTGTCTTATTATCTATCCCTTTCTTAATCACTCCCAACATTCTGTTCACTTTTTTGACTGCCGCTGCACATTGAGTGGATATTTTCAGAGAACTATCCGCAATGGCTCCAAGAGCTCTTTCTTGACTGGTAACAGCTAATTTAGAGCCCATCAATTTTATATGTGTAGTTGGGATTATGTTTTCCAATGTGCATTACTTTGCATTTAGACTCATAGACTCATAGACTCATAGACTTTAAGGTCAGAAGGGACCATTATGATCATCTGGTCTGACCCCCTGCATGCTGCAGGCCATAAAACCGTCCCTACCCCTTCCCTGGACTCTGCTGTTGAAGTCCCCAATCCTGTTTTAGGTGACTTCAATCGGCAGAAACCCTCCTGCTAGAGATCCCTGCCCCATGCTGCGGAGGAAGGCGAAAAACCTCCAGAGGCTCAGCCAATCTGCCCTGGAGGAAAATTCCTTCCCGACCCCAAATATGGCGATCAGTAAGACCCCGAGCATATAGGCAAGAGTCTCCAGCCTGACCCCTGTCAGCCATTATACAATTTACCTACCATTGCTTGGTTTTCCTTAACTACTATGTTTTACCATTAAACCATTCCCTCCATAAACTTATCTAACTTAATCTTAAAACCAGACAGGTCCGTCGCCCCCACTGTTTCCCTCGGAAGGCCGTTCCAATATTTCACCCCTCTGACGGTCAGAAACCTTCGTCTAATTTCAAGCCTGAACCTCCCCACGGCCAGTTTATATCCATTCGTTCTCGTATCCACATTAGTACTAAGCTGGAATAATTCTTCTCCCTCCCTCGTATTAATCCCTCTAATATATTTAAAGATAGCAATCATATCCCCCCTCAGCCTTCGCTTTGTCAGACTAAACAACCCAAGCTCCTCTAGTCTCTTTTCATACGACAGGTTTTCCATTCCTCTGATCATCCTAGTGGCCCTTCTCTGCACCCGTTCCAGTTTGAGTTCATCTTTTTTAAACATGGGAGACCAGAACTGCACACAGTACTCCAAATGAGGTCTCACCAGCGCCTTGTACAACGGAAGCAGGACCTCCTTATCCCTACTAGATATACCTCGCCTAATGCATCCCAAGACAGCATTGGCTTTTTTCACCGCCACGTCGCATTGTCGACTCATAGTCATCCTGCGGTCTACCAGGACCCCTAGGTCCTTCTCCTCTTCCGTTACTTCTAACCAATGCGTCCCCATCTTGTAACTAAAATTTTTATTAGTTATCCCCAAATGCATCACCTTACACTTTTTACTATTAAATTTCATCCTATTCCTGATACTCCAATTCACAAGCTCATTCAAGTCTCCCTGCAGGATATCCCTATCCTCCTCCGAATTTACAACGCCTCCCACCTTCGTATCATCCGCAAACTTTATCAGCCCACTCCTGCAATCGGTCCCGAGGTCAGTTATAAATAGATTAAATAAAATGGGTCCCAAAACCGAACCTTGAGGCACTCCACTAGTAACCTCCCTCCAACCTGACAGTTCACCCTTTAATACGACCCGCTGCATTCTCCCCATTAACCAATTCCTTATCCACCTCTGGATTTTCATATCGATCCCCATGTTTTTCAGTTTAACCAATAATTCCTCATGGGGTACAGTATCAAACGCTTTACTGAAATCCAGGTATATTAGGTCCACCGCATTTCCCTTATCTAATAAATCCGTTACTTTCTCAAAGAAGGAGATCAGATTCGTTTGGCACGATCTGCCCTTCGTAAAACCATGTTGTAATTTATCGCAATTGCCACTAACCTCCAGGTCCTCAACTAGTTTCTCTTTCAGAATTTTCTCTAATACCTTGCACACTACAGATGTTAAACTAACAGGCCTGTAGTTACCCGGATCACTTTTTTTCCCTTTCTTGAAAATAGGAACCACATTAGCTATTCTCCAGTCTAACGGGACCGCCCCCGAGTTTACAGATTCATTAAATATTATCGCTAATGGGCCTGCTATTTCCCGCGCCAATTCCTTCAATATTCTCGGATGAAGATCGTCCGGTCCTCCCGACTTAGCCCCATCAAGGCATTCAAGTTTTGTTTCTACCTCGGATACGGTAATCCCCCATCCTGAATGACCCTCTGTAGTGGTGCTAGTATCCCTAATACCTTCATTGGCCTCATTAAACACCGATGCAAAATATTCATTGAGATATTGCGCCATGCCTAGATTGTCTTTAATCTCCTCTCTGGCAATAGTCTTCAGCGGTCCCACTTCTTCTTTCTTTGCTTTCTTCCTATTTATGTGGCTGTAAAACCTTTTACTATTGCTTTTAATTCCCCTTGCTAGGTCCAACTCTACACGGCCTTTGGCCTTTCTCACTCTATCTCTACATTCTCTGACTTCGCTAAGGTAAGTTTCTTTACTAATCCCTCCCCTCTTCCACTCTTTGTACGCTTTCTGTTTTTTTCTAATCGCCCCTCTGAGTCGGTCGCTCATCCAGCTCGGTCTAAATCTCCTGCTTTGTAATCTTTTTCCCTTTTTTGGAATGCAGGCCTCCGACAGCTCATGCATCTTTAACTTGAAGTAATCCCAGGCTTCTTCTGCCTTTAGATCCATTAATACGTTTGCCCAATCCACTTCCCTTACCAGTCCCCTTAATTTGTTAAAATTGGCCTTTTTAAAATTATAAACCCTAGTCTTTGACTTAATTCTGTTACTCCTCCCACGTATTTTAAACCGAATTAGCTCATGATCACTGGAGCCCAAATTGTCCCCCACTACCACTTCCTCAACGAGGTCCTCACTACTTACCAGAATCAAATCTAAAATGGCCTCCCCCCTCGTCGGTTCAGCTGAAGGAATTGATCAGCAAGTACATCTATGAACATCTGAGCCCTATTATTACTACTAGCGTTTGTGCCCCAATCTATATCTGGGAAGTTAAAGTCCCCCATAATTACACAATTTCTATTAGTAATTACTTCTCTAAACACATTAAATAGTTGCTTATCCATATCCTGGGTCGATCTCGGCGGTCTATAGCACACTCCAAGCACTATCCCCGGAGAGGCTCTAGTAGTCCTATTACCCAGTGTGAGTATTGCCCAGACGGACTCTGTGTTATCTAATCCATCAACTATTATTTCTTTACAGCTTATTTCACTATTGACATACAATGCCACCCCCCCACCTTTACCTTTGTTCCGGTCTTTCCTAAACAGCGCATACCCCTCCATACCTGTGTTCCAGTCGTGACTGCCATTCCACCACGTTTCTGTTATTCCTACGATATCTGGTTTCAGCTCTTGGACCAAGAGCTCCAATTCCTCCATTTTATTACCTAGGCTTCTGGCATTGGTGTATAAACACCCTAATGTATGTCGTTTAGCCTGTCTCCCATTCGTAGCACTATAAGTTGCGGGCCTCCTTGCGTCCGTCCCCCCTGTCCTTCCTATGTCCAATCTCACCTCCCTGGCTATGACTCCTCTCATTTTACTCACCTTTTCCATACTGGAATCTGGCGTGGAGATTAACTGTGCATCTCCCAACCTTCTCCCCAAACTTCCTAGTTTAAAGCTCTTTTGATAAGATGAGCCAGCCTCCCTCCTAGAAGTCTATTTCCTTCCCTACTCAGGTGAAGCCCATCCCGCGAGAACAGGTGTCTGTCCCCGAAAGCCTCCCAGTGGCCATACATCCCAAAGCCCTCCTTATAGCACCACTCTCTTAGCCAACTATTTATTCTCACAATCCTATCAGCCCTTTGCTGCCCTTCCCTCGGAACGGGCAGAATCCCACTAAAGATAATCTGAGCCTCTATCTCCTTGAGCATCTTCCCCAGCCTAGCATAATCTCCCTTGATTCTCTCTAACGAGAACCTAGCCGTGTCATTCGTTCCTACATGAAGGATTATCAAGGGGTTCTTACCTGCTCCTTTTAGGATCCTTTTCAACCGCAGGTCCACATCGCGTATCTTTGCGCCCGGTAGACAGCACACCCTTCTGTTCTCCGGGTCTGCCCTGGTCACAGGCCTGTCCAATCTCCTCAGTAAAGAGTCTCCAATTACATACACCTGCCTTCGCCTGGCAACAGTGCGATCTAGTAATCTAGTCTCTAGTCCCTCTAGTCCTGACCTGTGCCTGTTCCTATCTTCCCTTATGCTCCCCCTTATGCCTTCCTGATTCCTCCCGGGGCCCAGAATTGGTGCTGTCTCCATCAACTCCTCCCCTCTCTCTCTCGGACTAGCTGCTCTTCTCTTCTTCCTCACTCTCCCACCTTCAGCCGCCACTTGCTGCCCCTCCACCTCGCTATCCAAACACTCGAACCTATTCCTAAGTTCTATTCCCCCCTCGCTGTCCCTTCTTTTCTTTGGCCTGCTTCTCACAGTCACATGCTCCCACCTCCCATGTTCTCCCCCTTCCATTCCCCTCTCACCGTCCTCTGCCTCTACCTGCGCTGCAGGACACTCTCCTTCAGCCCCTCCTTGCCTGTCCTCCATCAGCTGCTCAAACCCCCGCCTAAACTCCACCAGGGTCTCTACCTGCATCTCTAGCCCCTTAATCTTTTCCTCCAGTAACACTATCAGGCGACACTTCATACACACATACCTGTGTTCCAGCTCCCCTGCTAGGACCATATACATACCACAGCTTCCACATGCAGCCATCTGCATTCTGTCAGCTCCTGCTGCTTGGCTCATGCCTGCTGCACTCCCTGCCCGCAGCACCTGTGGACTCAGAGCACACACCACACCGTGCCCTCCTGCCTCCCCCCTTACCTCCCCCTGCAAACTCCCTCTCAAACTCCCCTGTTAGCCGCCCTGTTTGCTGCCTCCGGTGCCGCTGCTCGCATTTATCAACATTGAATTTCATCTGCCATTTTGTTGCCCAGTCATGCAGTTTTTATAAATAATAAATAAATAAATTAATGGAGATATCCTATCTCCTAGAACTGGAAGGGACCTTGAAAGGTCATCGAGTCCAGCCCCCTGCCTTCACTAGCAGGACCAAGTACTGATTTTGCCCCAGATCCCCAAGTGGCCCCCTCAAGGATTGAACTCACAACCCTGGGTTTAGCAGGCCAATGCTCAAACCACTGAGCTATCCCTCCCCCCCCCAAAAAAAAAAATAAACTGGAAGGGACCTTGAAAGGTCATCGAGTCCAGCCCCCTGCCTTCATTAGCAGGACCAAGTACTGATTTTGCCCCAGATCCCTAAGTGGCCTCCTCAAGGATAGCTCTTCGCAGTCTGCTTGGGACTTAACTTTCTTGAGTAGTTTTGTATCATCTGCAAATTTTGCCACCTCACTGTTTACCCCTTTTTCCAGATCATTTATGAATATGTTGAATAGGACTGGTCCCAGTACAGACCTCTGAGTGACACTACTGTATACCTCTCTCCATTCTGAAACTGACCATTTATTCCTACCGTTTGTTTTCTATCTTTTAACCAGTTACCAATCCATGAGAGGACCTTCTCTCTTATCCCATGACAGCTTTCTTTGCTTAACAGTCCTTGGTGAGGAACCTTGTCAAAGGCTTTCTGAAAATCTAAGTACACTATATCCACTGGATCCCCATTGTCCATATGCTTGTTGACCCCCTCAAAGAATTTTAGCAGATTGGCGAGGCATGATTTCCCTTTACAAAAAACACGTTGACTCTTCCCAACAAATTATCTTCATCTATGTGTCAGACAATTTTGTTCTTTACTATAGTTTCAAACAGTTTGCCTAGTATTGAAGTCAGGTTTACTGGCCTGCAATTGCCAGGATCACCTCTGCAGCCCTTTTGAAAAATTGGTGTCACATTAGCTATCCTCCAGTCATTTGGTACAGAAGATGATTTAAATGCTAAACTACTACAGTTAGTAGTTCTGCAATTTCACATTTGAGTTCCTTCAGAACTCTTGGGTGACTACCATCTGGTCCTGGTGACTTATTACTGTTTAGTTTATCAATTTGTTCCAAAACCTCTTCTAATGACACCTCACTCTGGGACAGTTCCTCAAATCTGTCACCTAAAAAGAATGGCTCAGGTTTGGGAATCTCCCTCACATCCTCAGCCGTGAAGACCGATGCAAAGAATTCATTTAGTTTCTCCGTAATGGCCTTATCATCCTTTAGTGCTCCTTTAGCATTTCAATCATCTAGTGGCCACACTGATTGTTTTGCAGGCTTCCTGCTTCTGATGTACTTAAACATTTTTTTGCTATTACTTTCTGAGTCTTTGGCTAGTTGTTATTCAAATTATTTTTGGCCTTCCTACTCTGGTTCTGTGGTGGTCTTCTTCTTGAAACTTAGCCCACTGGCTGGGTCACTTACAGTCCCACCCCTTCCCAGGTAAATGAATAGTCCAACAGACAATAGTTTGGAGCCCTCGCATTGGATCTTTGATCTGACTCCGGAATCATTAGTCCTTACCAGGGGATTCTGTAGTCCTTAACAGAAGATCTCTAATCCACCTTCTCAGTGGACCAATAGGGAAACCCAAGCCCTCACTCTCTGGTCCAAGAACCCTTGAATAAGCAGGCAAGGGCTGCCTGCCCAGACTGTTGGTTGCATCACTGGACCATTTCCTACCTTGCCCCATCTTAGCCATTGCCACAGCCCTTTTCTAGGCTCACAGTGTATCAACTTGTAGCCTGATCAATATTGCATTTATAAAATTATTTATTGGGGTGCAACATGCACTGGTTATAAATAATAGGTTGTTTATTTTACATGGCTAATTAGAGTTAATTAAGAAGATGAAATTAGTGAACCACACATAGAAAGTTTGAGCTTTAGTTAATACAGACAAATAATTGAAATAATAGAAAAATCAATATACGTAAGAATAATATAAGTACATTAAAGTCTGCATTATTCATACATACAATCTTACATTGTACATTCTTATAACTTTATGGACACCATTAGAAACAAATATAGAAGGAGTAGTAAGTGGAGATCACCCAAACAAGAAGTGACTGGGCCACACTTCCTACCTGATTGTCCCATGTTGTTATCACAGTGCCCAGGGGTTTGACAAACTTTTATACACTTTTTTTCATTCCATCCACATACATCCTGGACCTTATCTGATCAAGTCAAGTCTTAGCCCTCTATTCATGTTTGATATTCTGGGAGACCAACTTTAGGATTCTGTTTGACCATAATTACATTTCCAACAGTTAACCCAACTATTTGCATCAGTCTCTGTCCCAAAAGTTTTGATATATCAGTATGGTTAGCTCTTATTGCAAAAAACAAAACAAAAAAAACAAAACAAACAAAAAAACAAAAAACAATTTCTCCTCTCCACCCCGCAGACTCAGTATAGTTATCAATGGTTCATTGTCAAACTGAGAGGACACATCTCATGGGATCCTGCAGGGGTCTCTCCTGAGTCTGGTACTATTCAATATTTTCATTAATGACTTAGATAATGGAGTGGAGAGTATGCTCATAATTTGCAGATGACAGCAAGCTGGAAGGGTTTGCAAGAACTTTGGAGGACTGATTTAGTATATTCAAATGAGCTTGACAAATTGGAGAATTGGTCTGAATTCAACAAGATGAAATTCAATAAAGTTAAGTAAAAAGTACTAGGCAGGAAAAATCAAATGCTCAGCTGCCAAATTGGAAATAATTAGATAATAATAAATAATTAGGGGTAGTACTGCTGAAAAAGATCTGGAAGTTATAGTGGATCACAATTTCAATATGAACCATCAATATTACACAGTTGCAAAAAAGGTTAATATTTTGGGGGGGCAGTGTTAACAGGAGTGCTATATGTAAGCCACAGGAGGTAATTGTCCCATTCTACTCAGCACTGGTGAGGCTTCAGCTGGAATACTGGATCCAATTCTGGGAGCCACACTTTACAAAAGATGGGGTTAAATTGGAGAGAGTCCGGAGGAGAGCAACAAAAATGACAAGGGGTTTAGAGAAGCTGACCTGTGTGGAAAGGTTAAAACAACAACAACAACACCACAACAACTGGACATGTTTAGTCTTGCTAAAATAAGACTGGGGGGGAACCTGATAGTCTTTAAATATGTTAAGGGCTGTTATAAAGAGGACTCTGACCAATTGTTCTCTGTGTGCATTGAGGACAGGACAAGAAGTACTGGACTTAATGTTCCAGCAAGGGAGATTTGGGATCCCAGAATTCAGGAGTGCTTGCTGCTGTCTTGTACAAGTTAGTACACCTCTTTGAGAGGGACAGTTAAAATTACAAACCTGCCACACAGATTTTAGTGTGAAATTTTACACTAAAGCCATGTGGTTTGTGCAGTGCGGAAGCAGAAAGATTGTGTTTCATGATTTCTACCCTTAAGGAAAGAGAATGCAGTGGTGTCTCTGCACTGCTAACCATAAAGTGGCAGGATCTGGTTACTTATCTGGGAATACCGACTTAGCTTCACTCATGTCTTGCAATGTGCCATCCCAAACTAATGCCGGTAAAATCTTCATACTCCACTGCACTATCATGCATATTAATTCTCTCTCTCTCACACACACACACAATCATTGAAGTAAATGGAATTTTTGACTGACTAAGTGAATCTTGAGTAAGGTAACCTGATTTAACCCACAGTAGTCTTATAACATTTTTCACAGAACTAAGTTGTCTAACTTCTGTACAATCAATGGGTGAAAACAAAGAATACTGTCCACATCAGCTTTAATTCTGGCATTATCCAATTTGTGCAAATTGATCTAATAATGTAAATTAATAAGTGTGACTCTTCCATTTTAGACCTTGTAACGTGTATTGTTATGTTACAATTAGAGCTGAGCTAATAATTCATACAAATAATTGATCCTCCTGTGTTTCTGTTTACAAGATGCCTACAAACTGATGACTATTTCAAAAATGTAGTCATTTAAAACAATTTGATGACTTTTTTCCATGAATGGTTTACCTTATATTTTGTTCAAGAGCTGAACTATGTTGCTTCATTCCGTCTTGGTCACTTGGGATACTTTCTGCTCTCAGACTGGATGAATCCCATCAGGATTCTGGTGCAAATGCTTGCAAAATGTGAAATCCAAATTCACTTTTCATTATCATTGTTCCAGTAAGTTTCTCACAAATGTTTACAGAAAGTATAAGCATATGAATATGACAGCCAAAAATTCAGTCTCCCCCCCACCAAAAAATGGAGAGAAGATTAAGCTTAAAAAAAAAATCCTATTGTGTTAAAGTATGAAAATTCACATTTAAGGAACATTAACAATCAACCTGAACTCTGCCCAATAATACCTGGGGGAGTGGAAAGGAAGAAAAAGTGAATGTCTCTTTAAAAATCAGTTTAATCTGGGACCATCAACACTAAAATTCATTATTGCATAGCATCATTACAGGGCAGTTAAGATTGTTTGTTACTTTGTCCCTCCTGGATTTGCTGTGGTTGTATAGTTTTCTGATTATGCCATTGAGATAACTATTTACAGTATGGTTATTACTCCATCAACTTTAGAGAATAGATCTGGTAGCCAATCAGAAGCAAGTTTACAATATTAAAAGATGCTTATCTATTCTCTTATTGTTTGATGGGCTAAATATTTTGGACGCCATGATTTTGACTACAAGATCCAGTCAATCAAATTGTTGAGTTAAATGTTTGTTGACTGCTCTGTAATTATTATTTGACTGGAGGGAAATTAAAAAAAAAAAAAAGCTTAGCTTAATTAAACTTGTGGGGGGGGTGAAGAGGGGTTAGTTTTTTTCTGTTTTTAACAATTCTTTATAATAAATTTATACTGTGCCCTAAGGAAACTTGTAACTCTTTGACATTATGTAGTATGTAGGTGTGAACATGGTTCAGATGGGCTAAACCACTCAGCTATATTTTATTATATTCCTCTTGCCGAAGTTGCTTATGAAATATGATAGAAGAGCGACCTTTGGGGAAACTTAGCCACTCAAATAATTTTTGTGTGCTAACAGAAATTGCATTCTGACTCTCTGGATTCACTAGAAGTGCATGTTCTACAATTCAATTCCCAGTGATAAAATGTTGGCCACTGTTTACACCTCATAAATAACTGTATATGTAATGCCTTTAGTGGAAAATGTTTATAGAGGTTATCCTGGTAGTTGCTGCTGTCACTAAAATTGCAGAACATTTTGCATTTTAATCTTTCCTCACCATTATCCCATACTTAGCAGTTTCTAAAACATTTAGCTTTGGTGGGGTGGAATTTGAGTTTATTTTAATTTTCTTTTAAAATTTGAACAAGAACCTTCCATCTACTTTTGAGGTTTGGGAGAGTGAAAAACATTTTCCTCACGCCTCTGCTTTATAAAATTCAATCCTCACTTTTCTTAACTGGGCTATGGTTGAAACAAACAAACAAACAAAAAAGAGAACACATCAACCAAACAAAAAAGAGCTGAAGTTAGCTGAAAATTGGCATAATCATGGCCCTCATTAAAGCTTTCACTTAACAAACATTTGCTTTGATTTAACACAGCCAGGAATACTTAGAATTTGGATACTGAGCATGTACAGTTTAAAGAGCAGTTTGTTTTCATCAAATTGCAGCCTTAAAGCTCGCTTCAGTGTGCAGGATAAAGCAGATAGGGAAGTGCATACTTTTGAAAAGAGGGAGCTCCTGGACAACTCTCCAGTTCTCATTCTCCTTATATAGTGTGATTTCTTGGAAACCGTTTTGCTGTCCAAGCTTCCTTGATGTAGTGTAAGCAGTTGGAAAGGATCCGTGAAATCCTGCGTACACTGAAATCAAGGTGAGTTTTGCCTTTGACATCAGTGGAGCCAGGATTTCATCTTTAAAGCTTCAGATTGGTTTAAGATGCTGAAGATGAATGAAAATGTTAGGTTCTGATCCAAAGACCAGCGTGGTCATAAAATGATAGAAATATAGGGCTGGAAGGGACCTCAAGAAGATATCAAGTCCAGTCCCCTGCGCTGAGCTGGGACCAAGTAAATCTAGACCAGGGGCTGGCAACCTTCGGCACATGGCCCATCAGGGTAATCCGCTGGCGGGCTGTGAGACATTTTGTTTACATTGACCATCCACAGGCACGGCCCCCCACAGCTCCCAGTACCCACAGTTCACCATTCCTGGCCAATGGGAGCTGTGGGAAGTGGCAGCCAGCACATCCCTGCGGCCCGCCACTTGCTGCAGCTCCCATTGGCCGGGAACAGCGAACTGAGGCCACTGGGAGCTGTGGCGGGGGGGGAGGGGGAGAAGGGAGACTGCAGATGGTCAATGTAAACAAAATATCCCGCGGCCTGCCAGCGGATTACCTTGATGGGCCATGTGCTGAAGGTTACTGACCCCTGACCTAGACCATCCCTGGCTGATGTTTGTCCAGCCCGTTCTTAAAACCTCCAATGATGGGAAATTCACAGCCTCCCTTGGAAGCCTATTCCAGAGCTTAACTACCCTTATGGTCAATGGGAGTCTTTCCATTTTCTCTAGTGGTCTTTGGATCAGGGTCTTAGATATTTGGGAAATATTTTGAGTTGGAAAAATAATTCCAATGCTAGCACTTCTTCCTCCATTGTGGTGGGACAAGAGGGCTGGTCAAAGGTTCCAGGTTCCAGGTTTACTGTCTAAAATTTGTTGTTTAAACTGTGCAGTCATAAGAATATGGATAGACATCCATATTTAAACTGTATTAATAAAAGACATAAATAGGACTGGTCAAAAAAGAAAAAATCAAATTTCAAAATGTTTTGACAAAAAAAGGACACATTTTTCATGAATATTTTTCAGAATTCCCACTTTTTACCAGCTTTGGACTTGTCACCTATTGGTCCACTGGTGCCTTTGTTCTGACATTTGATAGGCTCATGTAGGCTGCAGCTACTTGTGCCGAAGGTTGCCAACCCCTGGTCTAGATTTACTTGGTCCTGTTTCAGTGCAGGGGACTGGACTTGATATCTTCTCGAGGTCCCTTCCAGCCCTATATTTCTATCATGTTATGACCACGCTGGTCTTTGGATCAGAACCTAACATTTTCATTCATCTTTAGCATCTTAAACCAATCTGAAGCTTTAAAGATGAAATCCTGGCTCCACTGATGTCAAAGGCAAAACTCACCCTGACAGTATACAAATGGCAACTTGCTTTTTTCCCTTTAAAAATGAGGAAATTAAGTCCAAAATGCCCCTCTTAGTGGAACCTTAATGCTACACGTTTAAGCATTCAAAAGACAGGAAATGTGAAAATTTAGTGATGAATATTAAACCTTAATTCTGCCACTTGCTCAATACATTACATGAGTTATTATTTTCATGGTCACATGTTTCTGAGATACACATGTATACCTAATGATGTAGAAAAATATTATCTTATGTTGTATTTGAAAAGTAGTCTATCATATCATATAATTAAATTTATCCTAATGCACTTGTACAAATAGACAGAGTGAAGATTGTTGGTTTTTCCTTAACTTTTGCAGTTCCTGATTTTTGAGTATTTAACTATGCAACTCAAATGTTTTCTTTTATACAGCCTTTTTTGTTTTTAAATATTTATTATAATGAAAGTTATAGTAAGAAAATTAGCACGGCTTTAATAAGCATAGTTGCACTAAAAATGTCACAAGCACTTATCTTCTGTCTTCTATCTTGCTATTACTTTTTGCTTGAAAAATAATCTTGAATGCATATAACTTTGTCTGCAAATGCACATTCTTTAAACAAGAATGGGCATCTGCTAGAGGAGGTTTGCGCTTAGATTTTTGTCTCATCCCATTAAAAATCAAAGGATGTAGAGCTGTTGTTAATGTTCCTTCAGATTACAGAGGAGATGGTGACAAATGTTTTACATTTTTCCCTAAAGTCCTTGTTAAGGTAATAATTCTTCTCCATATATAGCTTTACTGTCATGAATTCATTTTCATTTAAAAAAAAATCCTCAGGAAAAGGGTTTTCTTTCTTTTAATAGTTCAATTTATTGAACACAGTAGCTGAATAATCAAACTATGGTAGTTGAAGATGTGAATCAGTATCCTAGGATTTATTGTTTTGGTTCTCTTGTGAATTGATATATGCATTTTAAAAGCTTGTGCTACTGGTTTAATGATAAAAATAGTTGAGTTTTATTACATGCTCCTTTCCTGCAATCCATGCTTTTTCTTACTCTCTATTTATAAGCATTTATAAGGTGTTTTCCACTTTTTCTTACTCTCTATTTATAAGCATTTATAAGGTGTTTAAAAGGTAGCACTTTTTATCTAGGATGTCCAAGGAAAATATACAGAACACACTTGAATGAGAGAGATGTTTAGACCCAAATATCTAAACTTTGGTGACTTAAGTTAGGCACCTACGTCCATATACCGCTAGCTGAATCTGGCTGTAAATGCTTAATATTAGGCACCCAAGTCTGAACAATTTGCCCATTCCTTTTTGCCAGGGATGCCAAATAGTGTCTACAGGACACTCAGGATCATGTACCTACTGCCAATTGCCTATTATGTTAAAGCGTGAAATTGCCAACTTGGCCCTAAGCAAAGAGCAGATTTAAAGATAAAACCCTCTGAAAGTCACTGTACACAGGGAACTGGGAACCTGAAATTGTTCCAAGGGTGGGAGTCAGTGAAGCTGTAGGAACATACAGAGCAATGTCACTGTATAGTGATCTCATTTGAGATCTACTGATTTATTCATTTATTTTTCATCTGTCTTAAAGAGAGATGACACGAAGCAAGTAGAGAATGAGAGAAAATCTCAAAGTTGCATTTTAAATGGCAAAATGTGTACCCTTTGACTTAACACAGCTCTCATTGAAAGACTTGAGGTTAAGAGATGACTTGATCCTCTAAAACTACCGATGTGGGAAAGAGATTTCTGGTAGTAGACAGCTCTTTAATCTAACAGAAAGAGACGTAATGAGATCCAATGGCTGGAAGCTGAAATGAGATAAATTCAGATTAGACATAAGGTGTAAATTTTTAATAGTGAGGGTATTTAAACATTGGAACAATTTACTCTGTGATGTGTTCAATTCGCCATCACTTTATGTCTTTAAATTAAGACTGGATGTCTTTCTGAAAGATATGCTGTAGCTCAAACAGAAGTTAAGGGCTTGATGCAGAAATTACTGGGTGAGGTTCAATATAGGGGGACAAACTAGATGATGATAATGGCCCCATCTGGCCTTAAAATCTATCACTATATCTAAAAACTGAAATGTTAAGAAGCCCTTCTCATCACGGCTGAATTATTAATGGTATTTGAAAATAAAGGGCCATACCATCCCCTCAACATTTTAGGCACAAAAGGAATGCAATGACTGGACATCCCAGTAAACAAACAAAAGTGTATCAGGCTTTATGCTCAAGCAACTGCATCCCTGCTCGCTCTCTCTGTGGGTGCCCCTTCACATGAACTTCATGTGATGAGGACTGTACAATTTCAGCAGAGGAAAGGATGGAATAATTAAACAGTTCATGCATCCCCCAGCAAAGTAGTGGAAACTGGAGCAGTTCAGTATCTACATTAGCACTGACTAAACATCTTCTTGTAGCTGTTTGGAGCTGATCATTGATTCTAGAAATGAATGAGGTCTCTGCCTCCTGAAGGCCTGCTTGTCCCTAGGGCTGGAGAAGCAAGTGCCTGAGGTGAAATAAGCACCTGAGCTATGTGCCCTGCCTCTGTTTTCCCTCAGTTGTCAGCAGAGCCACAAGGATATGCTGAGCAGTCACCTTCACAAGTTTTCTCTACTCTCTGCAGTTCTCATGTCCTCTGTTGGGGTTCAACTGCTATTTCTCACCTCCCAACGGTATTGCTAGCCCAATCTCCCCTTATATACTCACATTTCCATACTTATAAACCTACTGCCGATGTCAGCCATTGTGATATATTGTGTGCATGAGACACCAAAGCAGCACTCTGTTTGCTTTATTGGAGATTTAATGGTCTCACAAAGAACTTTAATCCTTCGTATATAAACAAAAGGGAAAACACTAACGTTTGTTTATATTGGAAATGTAAATATAAACACAAATAGTGCTAAAACTGGGTTGAGACTAGTTTACATGTCAAATATAGCATTTCTGTTTTGTCAAAGATGTCCAAGTCTGGGCAGGAAATGGTTTTCCCATCTTGTGACTATTTTCAAGAGTTCGAAAACTTTTTCTGTCTCATATCATAAAAATCTGAGACCTTACAAAGTATTTTTTTTAAAAGGAGAGAGACCACACCCCAAAATAGGGTTAGGGCACTCATCTGGGATGTGGGAGCCCTGGGTTCAAGTTCTTGCTCCAAATAAGACACAGAAGGACTTAACCCACATCCAAAATGAATACCCTAACCAGGAGGCTATTGGCTATTCTGCGGTGTTCTCTCTCTCCCTCCCCTCCCTAAAATTCACATTTTCCAGCAAACAACTGTTCTGTTGAAAAATTCCCAATCAGCTCTAAAGATGTCAATTTTGGGCCAGATAGTTAGATATTAGAATCAAAGCCCACTTATATAAGGATAAATTTAAAAGATAGTTTAGAGCTTGTACAATGAACTAGCCATTAAAATATATGTATAATTTTCCTTTGGGTATTATTTTTTCTAAGAAACATTATGATACTTAATATGATAACCAGTCAGAGTGCTTGTTTTAAAATTTTGAGTCAAAGACAAAATAAGCAACATTTATATCAGTGGTTTTTAAGGCTATTTGAACATAGGCCATAGTGTTATAGCTGCCTTGCCTGGTTCATCAACAGTATTGAACGATACTGCATGAATGAGACTTAGAGATATACAAAGCCTTTTAGGGAACCTAAAATAGCATTTTGCTTGGGTCCCTTCTGAGGTCCAAGCTTCCTTGGAGTTTTGAGCTCTGAAACTTGCCTCACTTTACTTTTGATGTCCTCTGTTAGGGCAGGTACAGATAACATGCTTGTGCAAAATTTCCAGACTGTCTGGTTCCTCTAAGATAAGAGGAGCATGTCAACAAGGCTCACTCCTGCTCCAGCCCTGTCAGGGATATTCTCCCCTTCGTCCACTGGAGCAGTAGAGAAGAAAAAAAAGAGTAGAGTTTTCTTCTCTACTGCTCCAGTGGACATGCCACGTGAGTGATCCAGGGCCACAGAGACACTCAAAAAAATCCTTTGTGTGGGACAGCATGATAACTGGGAAGTCCTCGGATTCTCCCTTGCTGCAAGTTTGCCTCGCTTGAGGTTTCATTGCAACATTTTACACAGTTTTAGCTGAAAGATGAATACATCCCAAGCAAAAGTCCACCCCCACTGATCTTTTATTTCTTCATCTTGGCTAGGATCTGTTCCTTCCTGTTTCTTGCTAACACATTGCTGCTTAATGGTGACAAAATAATACTTGATTCAGCTCAACATAGTAATTGTTAGGTAATTGCATGGTACCAAAGCACCACTTAAGGCCCTGATGGAAAAATCATATAACTTAATATGCAGGAAGTTTCACAATAATTTATTGACAGACTGGTTAAAAAGAATTATGCAGTGTCATAGTGAAGCCCTTTTTGCATTCCTGTGAAATTGTTTATTCTGGAAACAAGAAGACTGAATTATTATTAGGTTTGTAACCTCTATCTATGGATCTTATAGTGCTGCCCATGACTGTAGTACCTGAGCATCTTGGTGTCAATAGCCAAGCACCTAATGGGCTTCATTGAATCTCTGGCACATCTCTCTTTTTGTTGTCAAAACTCTGCTTGGATAAGGGTTTTCTGGGGGTGAGGGGTGAAGGGTGAGAGAGGCTTAAAAACAGAAGAGGGTGTTCATATTGTGGTGCCTGATCCTTTAATTGCTTTGAAAATTAGGACCAAGTCTTTAAAGAGGCATCAGAAGCTGACTGGGAGCTGGTGGAAGGACTTGAGCACAGGTGTGGACAGACTCATGGCAGCCTGAGCCTTGGAGAAGGCAGGCCGCTGTATTGTGTACCAGCTGGAGCCTGTGGATTGCCTTCACATTCAGCCTCAGAATGATTTACAGTAATCCAGACTGGAGGTGTCAAATGCAAGGATTACTGTGGCCAGGTCAACATCGTGAAGAACGGACAAAGCCTTTGTCTACACTAAGAACTTATACTGGCATAGCTGTGTCGGTCAGGGGGTTGTAAAATCCACCCCTTTAGCGACAAGCCCCTCCAGTGTAGATGTTGCTATGCTGACAGAAGAGTGCTAATGTAATTCAGGGAGGGTATTCCTTACACCAGAGGTTCTCAACCTTTTTCTTTCTGAGCCCCCCCCCCCCGCCCTCCCCAACATACTAGAAAAACTCCAGGGCCCAGCAGGGAGGGGGAGGAGGGATTCAGGGCTCTGGGTGAGGGGAACCCTTGGGCATAAGTGTAATTTGACTTCTATTTTGGGGTGGGAGCAAGGGCTGGTGGGGCTCTGGCCAGCTCTGCAGAGTGGGGTCCATGGAGGCAGTGCCAACTCCACCCCCTGACTCACCTCAGCAGGCCACCCACCTGTCTGGGGCTGTATGCTGGTGCTACTCCCCCGGGGCTCTGCCGGGCCCAGAGCTGCCCGGGCAGCTCTCTGACCGGCTGTGTGAGCAGTCAAAGGGGACTGGGAGCTGAGCAGCAGCCACAACCCCAAGCTCCGGCAGCAGACAAAGGAATGCTATGGATGCCCACTCTATGGCACCACCAGCCAGAGGAGCAGCTGCCGCACACTACCTGGTTCCGGCTTCCCGCCTAGGACGTGGCCAGAGGGTGGGGTCTGAGGGAGAGGAGGAGGAGGTGGTGGGGTGGAGCTGCCCCCAGGACTGCCCCACTCTAGGTAAGGCACTTCAGTTTCGGGGGGTAACACCCTTGTTCCCCCTCAACACTGCCCATGGGCCCAAGGTTTCTGCCTGTGTCAGGGTTTCAGCTACTGCCCTCATTCTCAGCTTCAAGGGGGTGGGGGAGCTCGGGGTTTAAGCCCCATGCCGCTCTCCACTTCAGAGTCATAGGGGGGCATCAGGGATTGGGGCTTTAGCCCTGTGCTGCTCTCTGCTTCAGTCCTGCAGGGGGGCGCTGGGAGTCGGGGCTTCAACTCTGCGCCACTCCTGGCTTCAGCCCCATGAGGGGTGCCAGGGCTCAGGGATTTAGCCCCACATGGGGGCACCGGGGCTTGGGGCTTCAGCCCCCCTCGGGGACCGGGTTTCAGCGGCGGGGCTCCGTGCCCCCCCTGAAGGGGCTCGAGGACCCCCCAGTGGTTGCAGACCTCTGGTTGAGAACTGCTGCTTACACCAACAGAAAAACTTCTTCTTTTGTGTATGCCGCATCTACAGTAGGAAGCTACGGCAGCATAGATATTACAATAGGCTCTGTAGTGCAGACTAAGCCAAAGTGTCCTATCAAGTTCACAGTGACAGAAAGAGGCTTTAGACTGCCTGAAAAAGGGACAGCTTCTAATCATTTATTCTCCATGGGTTTTTTTCTTTTCTTAATTTCTGTGTTAACTTCACTTGAGCTTGACTGGGTTTAAAGAGCTTGGTAGGCTTACAGACAACAGAGTGTTTTGGTGAGAGGTGAGTTTTCCTGAATACAAACAAGCATATCTTGAGCATAGAGCTGCTAGTCCCAACAAATTTCAAGATCACATTGGAAATTCAGCTTTTGAAGAAAGAGATCATAGCTGAAAAAGCCTTAAGATCTTTAAAAGAAGAGCACTTGATATTATACATGGTTTATGCTGTTATGATTATATTACAATAGGAGATGTGTTATCTAGAATAATGCTGATTTTTGTATACAAGGAATTATTTTTTATCTCCAAAAGCAGACATTTAATTTGTAATGCCATTTCTTTAGTTCCTGCTGTAAGTGACTAAAATATGAGGTATAATTACATGGTGTGGAATTAGTATAGAAATTTGTTTATGGAAGCCTCCTTCTCATTGTTTGAAAATAATGATAATTTGTAATTAAACATTCATATACTGTGCTTACCTGTAGATACCACGAGGTCTTTTTCCTTCAAAAATTATTATTGTCCAATGTCTAGAAAGTAGTTTTGAATTATCTTAGGCACATTTTAAATATTTGTATTATTTTTAACATGTTTAACTGCTGTGACATGTAATATCTTGTCTATTGCTATGAGCTAATCCTGTGATTTTCTCTAATGCTGAAGTTAGTATCAATACTGGCATTGGCCAACGATTAGCTGTTATAAATTTGCTAGCATTTAATTTTTGCCTTTAAATCCTGAGGCTGTTGTTGACCTTTGATCCCTAACGTAACAAATTTAGGCTCTAATACCGCAACTGATTCAGCATAAATACAGGTGTGTACCTGCATTCAGTGAATTGCAGGGTCAGAGCTTTAATAAGCTGAGACAACAGGGTGCAAAGGAATTAGAATTTTTCTCTGAAGTGTTGTTTCAGAAAATGTATTCCACAGTTAGTGTAGGTTTCCATTTATATAACCAATGTGACCAGCTGCACTTTTTTTTCCTCTAAGATTTTGTCTGTCCCCCTTGGGGTCCAGAGTCTTATTTCACAATTGCCATCTTCTTTCTGAGGCATTCTGACTGAGAACAGTTGTGTTCTTTAATCAGATGGATATGCTTCTGATGACCAATGCAAAACAGTCTCAGGGGTTGACTATATTTATTCCAGACCACATCGAGCCAATGAATGGAAGCAAGTTGATCCCCAGTCTCGTGTGTGGAAAGAGGCATCCAGCCACAGCTAGATATTTCTGATTTTATCATGTTTGTGATACCATTGGCTGACATATAATACAGATCACTGTGTTTATAAATTCTTTTCTTTATGGCTTGCTTCAGAATTCATGTCATTTAGCTTGGTCACTCAGCCAAGCTGACTATTTGACTGCCTTATGAGTGACTCATGTTTGGAAAACTGGTTCGTGCTTGTACAGTTCCTGATCTGGTGAATACTCAGTGCTTTGTAGAAGCAATTATGTTCATTCTCTGGGAAACAGAAGCCTCATTTGCAGAGCAGTTCCTGCCAGTTGGCCAAGGATCTGCATTAACAAAGTTGAAGTTTGGTGCTGAAAAGCAGTTGAATAAGACTAACAATGTGAGGAAAAATCTTGGGGAAAATTAAAGTCCACAACTCCAATTCACCTAGAAGCTGAAGGATGATTACTGGAGTCACTGTGCATACCATTAAGCTCTGTGAGAGTTGACAGTCTCTTCCCTTTTGTCATTCAGTAATGGAGACTGGGCTCCAATTTACTTCTTGTGTGATCTTGGCCAACTCAATAAGCCTCTTAGAGCTTCAGTTTTACCATCTGTAAATGGGAACAATGTGCCTATAGTTGGTTTCCACAGGTCTAAGTTTTCCAAGGATTGTCCCTTTTTTTGAGGTAGCTGTCCCAGGAAATCTGTACATAGTTCTGGAACATTAAAAGTCCTGTTTTCTTTGTCAGTTGAGTCACCTCTCAGGCTGGGTGGTCCTGTCATCTTCCCCCTCCATGGTGTTGCTGCTTCTCCTCTCTCCTGGCTGCTCCAGAGATCCCCAGCAGGAGCAGTGAAGCATCAGCAGCTGCCACTTCCTCCCTGACCAACAAGCCTATGAGGGCACCAAAAGGAGCTCAAGGCAGCAGTTCCACAGCACCCTGCTCCTCACCATGAAGGTGGCTGTTTTTGCTCAGTGGAGCCTGACTCCCCCTCTCAGGAACTCTCTCCTAGTCCTCTCCCCATTTCTGTGCTCCTTTTTGCCAGCACAGGGATGTCCCCATTTTTTGTACTTCAGAGATGGCAATCCTACCTCTAATGCATACCTACATGACATTGGTCTTGTGAGGATTCATTAATTAATATTTGTATAGCCCTTTGAAAATGTAAAGTGGTATATGAATGCTAACTATTTTATATCAATTTGAATTGTTAATTATGACCTACATTCTGGTTATTTAGATTTTTTTAGCTGATTGTGTGGATTTCAGTCATGTCTGTTTTGCTGCAAAACAATTTTTTTAAATGTCTAAACTGTAACTCTTTGCACCTTTAATTCTCAGGCACAGGAGAAAGTTAAAATCAGAACAATCCTATAGCTTGACTTGTTTTATTCACTTAACTTTTTGCATTTTAACTTTAAAAAACAATTTGCATGATTTTGGTGATCATTTTTTTGACTCTGGATCTGCAGTTCGATGCACAAAAATATTTACTTTTCTGCTTTCAACAGCAGTGCTCTAAAATGCATGTTGAATGTCAACCTGTGAACAAACAAGAATCAGATCAGAGTGCAAAATGTTTGCTAACTTTCCTGGGAGCCGTTGAGATAGAGGGTATGGAACCTTCACCAATGGAAGGGGTTTTTCCATCAGTGTAGGAACATCATCTTCATGAATGATGAGAGCTAGGCCAACAGAAGAATTTTTCTGTTGATAGAATTGTGACATAACCCACATTGGTGGTTAGGTCGGAATAGCAACATTGTTCAGGAACATGGAATTTTCACATCCTTGACCAACACAGCTATGTCAGCCTAAATTTTAAGTGTAGATCAACACAGAATCTTCAAGCTTTCTTTTCACTAGGAAAAACAAAAAGGAGTTTACACTCCTGATATCCAATTTCTTTTGTGAAAGGTGGATATTATTTTTCGATTTCGTTTATTTAACACTTGATTATAAGCAACTGAATCCCTTCATAAGAGATGGATCACATTTCTTTAAGTGCACCTAAGATGCATCTTAAACCAATTATTCTATTTTCTTTAATAATTGCACATTACAAAGCTCTTTACCAAAAGTTGGGTGAATATTATTTAACCAGTATTTCAGTGTTCTTTTATTTGAATACAGAAAGGGAGACAGAGGGATCTTGGTTCAGTCATTATACAGAATGTGGGATAATATAATGTTCTATTTGCATAGGTAGCATTTGTGATCTAATGGCTGTGATCCCTTTGTACAGGCTGGTGATTTGAATGGTGATAGAGGGAACTTCTGAGGTGGTTTCATCGGTCTGCTTCTAGGGTCATATTAGTTATTTTATACTGCAGCTTCCTCAGTAGTTTGTCTTGTTGCTATAAGGTTCATTTCAGTCACAAATTCAGAGTTCATCATAAACTCTTAGCCCTGGATCATCACTTCTTGTGCTAAATTCTGGTTCACTGAAGTCAATTTTATATTGATCTTAATGGGACCCAAATATTCACCTGTTTTGTTTTGTACTGGGTGCCCACAAGCATTTTCAGCACTCAAAGGTGTGGATGACAAACTGAATTTGCACAATAGTGTAGTCTTATTTATAGATGGGCATATTGATTACTGATTAAGCTCTTTGACTCTTTAACCAATGCAGTCTGTCTCTTGAAGGCTATAGTATCAGGGATATTATTAGTATTAAGAGACCCTAGGAGCAGACAAGAAACAATTCCAGTTTACTACAAATTACTTTATTAACTAATTCACTAAGTAAATAAACAATCCCACAAATACTAAAATATAATAGCAGATAGTGCAAAGTGTTCAGCCCTAAGACTGGCATCATCCACATTTCACCTCCTGCTGGGCAAACCTGGAGCAATCAGTTATTATTCTCGTCCTCCTCATTTTCATTATCGCCCATTGTTGTCATCCTGGCTGTGATGGGTTGGATCACAGAAACCCTCTTGGGAGCTGCCACCTGATGTGCCAAGACTACTTCTGCCCCTGCCTTCCTGCCCTGTCAGCTTAGGACTTTAGTGCCTTGCCTGGTTTGAGCCAGACTCGCTAGCCTGCCGCCAACCCAGACCCAGGTCTGAATCACGTCCCATAACAGCTGTAGGCTTACCTGAAAGCAGCTAATAGATGTGATCTTGTCTTTAACACTCAGATGCCCAGCGCCCAGTGGGGTCTAAACCAAAATAAATCCGTTTTACCCTGTATAAAGCTCATTCAGGGTAAACTCATAAATTGTTCGCCCTCTATAACACTGATAGAGAGAGATGCACAGCTGTTTGCCCACTCAGGTATTAACATATACTCTGAGTTAATTAATAAGTAAAAAGTGATTTTATTAAATACAGAAAGTAGGGTTTAAGTGGTTACAGACAGAACAAAGTGAATTACCAAGCAAAATAAAATAAAACACGCCAGTCTATGTCTAATACAGTAAGAAACTGAATACAGATAAGATCCTTGCCAGTTCCAGAATGCTTCCTTTTACAGATTAATCTCCTTTTAGTCTGGGTCGAGCAATCACTCACACCCCTTGCAGTCACTGTCCTTTGTTCCAGTTTCTTTCCGGTATCTTTGAGGGTAGAGAGGCTCTCTCTTTAGCCAGCTGAAGACTAAATGGAGGGGGTCTCTCCTGGGCTTCAATAGACTTTCTCTTGTGGGTGGAGACCCCCTCTCTCTCCTATGCAAAGTCCAGCTACAAAATGGAGTTTTGGAGTCACCTGGGCAAGTCACATGTCCATGCATGACTGAGTTCCTTACCAGCCAAGCCACATTCCTGGGAAAGCCCAGATGTGGATTGGTGTCTCCAAGTTCATTGTTGGCTTAAGTGTCTCTTGATTGGGTCCGTACTGAGAATTGTCTTTTCTCCGGAAGCTGACCAACTGCTTCACTACAGCCTACTTAGAATCAAACAAGTATGCAGCCAATATTCATAACTTCAAATACAAAAATGATACATGCATGCAACTAGGATTAATAGACTTAGTAGGTCATAACCTTTACAGAGGTATGTTACATGGCATGTGTAGCATAAAACACATTCTAGTTATGTTATATATATATATACATACATAAGCATATTTCCATAAAGCCTTATGGGGGCCACCGACCGTCACACTGGCATCTCCCCATACGTTTCTTCCCTACACATACATCTGAGTCATGCTTATACCCACTAAGGCTCATACATGTGCATTAGGATTCCAACTCCTTGTTCCTTATTCATACTTTCATACCCCACTAATTTAGGGGTTCCCCATTTCTCATTGGCTATCCCCTTTGTTCCCCTTATTCTTATTATGCTTCTATGTACTTGTGATTACAGCAGAATTTCTCATGATGTTACAGTCAGGTGTCTTGCGGTGTAGACATGTACATTTTTGGCATTACCCATTGGCACATTCTTTACAGTAATATTGTAACTTTACTGGTACAGGGTTATTCCTGGGTCACCTACTTATGTCAACCCTGCTTAAGCCTGAGGCCTAATATGGCTAAGCTGAAATCTTACAGACCTCAACTTATAGGCCCTGGGTTAATTAACATTTATATTTCACCTCTATATCCTAAATATACATAATATATTTTATTCTTGGCTACAAGTGCACTGTGTGGGATTAAAGTTTCTATAATATTTAATAAATGACCATCATCCCCCTTCCTCCTTCTCTGATTGTTTTGGACTCTTCTTTTTGCCGTGAATAATTTGTCTTTCTTGGCTTATCTAACTCTCACTGCTCCTTTTTCTGTTGTGGCTGAACCAAAGGTTGGCAATTGGTACAGACAATGAATATTTTATTGGACCTTTGCCTCCTCTATCTTTTCCATTGTAATCTGGCCCATATCCTTTTCCTCTTCCTCTAGATCTTATTATGCTAGTAAGCGCTTACAGCTCTTAAATCTTTCATGTTTTCGAAGGCCAGGAAGGACCATTGAGATAAATCTAGTCTGACTGATTGTATAATACAGGCCATACAACTTCCCTAAAATAGTTCCCATAGCATATGTTTTAGGGAAAAAAATCCAATCTTGATTTTAAGATTGCCAGTGATGGACAACCCATCATGACCCTTTCTAAATTGTCCTAATCGTTACAATTTTAAATCTTAACATTGTACACCTTATTTCCAGTCTGAACTTGTCTAAACTTTAACTACCGGCCACATCATATTATACCTTTCTCAGCTAGATTAATTTGCCCACCTCTCTCTTTTCTGATAGTTTTTAGAGCAGGATCCAATCACAGTACTATGTGCTTTCATGTCACAGCTGCTCTTGCAATGAGCTGCAGTTTTCTGGCTATCCAATAAGCTTCCTTCATCTGATCTTTCCATTTTCTGACATGTTCTCTGTAGTTCCTAGATAAAGGGTTTGGGGTTTATCTAGGACTCAGCTCAAAAGCCATATCAGTTGGTAAACCTGATGAAATATGCATGGACCATTTTATTGTGATGGTAACTCCAGGAGTATTCCTCTGATAAAATGGTAACATTAAATTGCTTTTCTTACTGGTTCCCTTGTAGATTGCAGAGAACAGTTTATCTGACAGTCTCTTGTATCCATTCCACCCCTTTCTGTATGTAAAGTGTTCCCAGTTAAAAATTGCAAAACCATCACATTGTCTTCCTTCAAATGCCACCTTAAAGCTACCCTTGCCATGATGTCTGGGGGGGGAAATCCTGTTATGGAAACAGCTGGAGGGTTGTGACTACCGCTTATCATATTGATCACAATTATCTCACTGTTACCTTGTGCTTCCTCTGTCTGTATTCCGCATACTGGGTCTCATCTTATACTTAGATTGCAAACATTTCAGGACAGACACTTTCTTGTTATTATGTATCTGTATACTGTCTAGAAAAATGAGTGTCAGGCTACTGAGTGCTACTCTAATACAAACAACAGCAACTGATTTTCTGATTCGCCTCTCTGATTGTGATAGAGAACCAAATTTTAGTACAAAAATTACTTAAATGTTGTGTCAGCTACCATTTTTTGTCTTTTTTCTTCGGTGATAAATATGTACTTCTATCTACCTATGGCTTTTCTCTAAATCCAGAAAGGCAGGGAAATGATTTCAAATGGTTTGGTGACCTGTATTGAGCATAGTGATGCTCTTTTGGGGTTTAATTATTTCAAACATTGATAATTTGATGCTCCATCACTTTTCATTTGTGGCCAATAAGATCATTTCCTGGGTAGGCTTATAATATTATTCATTATAATATTATTAATATTTTACAACAAATGTAATGAGATAACTGCAACATATACATGAAATAGAATAATATAAATGCCAAACAATGCCATGTGTATCATAAAATAATAGTATCTAGCAACTTGAATCAGAATAAAACCCAGGATGTTCAACTTCAATTCTTTTTAAGAGTTAGAGGAGAGCTGGGCAAAATTTTTCACCTGAAACTTTTTTTAGTGAAAAATGAAGATTCAGCAAATGTTCTGCAAATTTGTGTCAGTTTCTCCAAATTGTTCATGCAGGGGGAGGGGAACATATAAAAAAGTAAAAACATTGTGTTTCTACATTTTTAATGAAACTTTTCCAATGTTCAATTCAAAACAACTTTTCAATTTGAAATTTCCTTCAATTATATCTTAAAATTTTAAAAATATTAAGTGCTTAAAATCAAAATGAAATGTTTCAAGCAACCTAAAACTGTTGTGAGCTTTAGTGTTAGGTGGTGTGGTGTTAGTTATATTACCCTCCTTTAATTCTTTATTAATCAAGTCCCATTTCAGACACTTAATCATCTTCACGAACAAGGTCAGCTCCCAGACTACTGCACTGTGCAGCACACATGCAGGGTGGGGAGGGGGGGGACCAGCCCTCTGTGGAGAAAGAAGTGATTCAGGACTATTTAGAAAAGCTGGATGAGCACAAGTCCATGGGGCCAGATGTGCTGCATCCAAAGGTGCTAAAGGAGTTGGCGGATGTGATTGAAGGGTCATTGGCCATTATCTTTGAAAATTCATGGCGATCGGGGGAGGTCCCAGATGACTGAAAAAAGGCTAATGTAGTGCCCATCTCTAAAAAAGGGAAGGAGGAGGATCCAGGGAACTACAGGCCAGTCAGCCTCACCTCAGTCCCTGGAAAAATCATGGAGCAGGTGCTCTAGGAATTAATTCTGAAGCATTTAGTGGCGAGGAAAGTGATCAGGAACAGTCAGCATGGATTCACCAAGGGCAAGTCATGCCTGATTAACCTAATTGCCTTCTATGACGAGATAACTGGCTCTGTGGATGAGGAGAAAGCAGTGGACGTGTTATTCCTTGACTATAGCAAAACTTTTGATGCCATCTCCCACAGCATTCTTGCCAGCAAGTTAAAGAAGTATGGGTTGGATGAATGGACTATAAGGTGGATAGAAAACTGGCTAGATCGTTGAGCTCAATGGGTAGTGATCAATGGCTCCATGTCTAGTTGGCAGCCGGTATCAAGCGGAGTGCCTCAAGGGTCTGTCCTGGGGCCGGTTTTGTTCAATATCTTCCTTAATGATCTGGAGGATGGCGTGGACTGCATCCTCAGCAAGTTTCCAGATGACACTAAACTGGGAGGAGAGGTAAATATGCTGGAGGGTAGAGTTAGGATAAATAGAGACCTAAACAAATTAGAGGATTGGGCCAAAAGAAATCTGTTGAGGTTCAACAAGGGCGAGTGCAGAGTCTTGCATTTAGGACAGAAGAATCCCATGTACTGCTACAGACTAGGAACTGAATGGCTAGGCAGCAGTTCTGCAGAAAGGGACGTAGGGGTTACAGTGGACAAGAAACTGGATATGAGTCAATGGTGTGCCCTTGTTGCCAAGAAGGCTAATGGCATTTTGGCCTGTATAAGTAGGGGCCAGGGCCAGCTCCAGGCACCAGCTTTGCAAGCAGGTGCTTGGGGCGGCCACTCCGGAGAGGGGCGACAGGTCCAGCTATTCGGCGGCAATTCGGCAGATGGTCCCTCACTCCCACTCAGAGCAAAGGACCTTCCGCCGAATTGCCGCTGCAGATCACGATCGCAGCTTTTTTTTTTTTTTTGGCTGCTTGGGGTGGCCAAAACCCTGGAGCCGTCCCTGGTAGGGGCATTGCCAGCAGATCGAGGGACATGATCGTTCCCCTCTATTCGACATTGGTGAGACCTCATCTGGAGTACTGTGTCCAGTTTTGGGCCCTACACTGCAAGAAGGATGTGGAAAAATTGGAAAGAGTCCAACAGAGGGCAACAAAAATGATTAGGGGGCTGGAGCACATGACTTATGAGGCGAGGCTGAGGGAACTGTTTAGTTTGCAGAAGAGAAGAATGATTGCGGATTTGATAGCTGCTTTCAACTACCTGAAAGGGGATTCCAAAGAGGATGGATCTAGACTGTTCTCAGTGGTTGCAGATGACAGAAAAAGGAGTAATGATCTGAAGTTGCAGTAGGGGAGGTTTACATTGGATATTAGGAAAAACTTTTTCACTAGGAGGGTGGTGAAGCACTGGAATAGGTTACCTAATGAGGTGGTGGAATCTCCTTCCTTACAGGTTTTTAAGGCCCAGCTTGACAAAGCCCTGGTTGGGGTGATTTAGTTGGGGATTGGTCCTGCTTTGAGCAGGGGGTGGGACTAGATGACCTCCTGAGGTCCCTTCCAACCCTGATATTCTATGATTCTGTGATCTTGCCTGGGATTAACATCAGGCTAACACACCTATAATTAACCAGGTCATCCTATTTATTCTTTTTAAATACTGGCACAATATTAGCTTTCTTTCAGTCTTCTAGAACTTCCCCAGTGTTCCAAGACTTTTGAAATCAACATTAATGGTCCGGAAGCTACTCTGCCAGCTTTATTAAAACTCTTGGATGCAAGTTATCTGATCTGGTGATTTAAAAATACCCAATTTTAGTAGCTGCTGTTTAACATTCTCCTGAGATACTAGTTCAATGTGAAGAGTGTTGTTATATGCTAGGACTATATCATCTGTTTTTTTCCAGAATTCAGAACAGTGTTTATTAAACACTTCTGCCTTTTCGGCATTATTATTGATAATTCTACCATTTCCATCCAGCAACCATTGTTAGTATTCTTTTTGTTGCTAATATACATAGAATTCCTTCTTATTGTCCCTAACTCTTCTAGCCATAGATTTCTCCTTGTACATTTGCTTCCCTTATCAATTTTCTACAATTTCTAGCTTCTGATTTATATTCTTTACTATCAATGTTCCCTTTCTTCCATTTGTATATAAAATATTTTAAAAAAATTATAACTGCCTTCAGTTCCCCTCAAAGTGGGGTTTATTTAACAAATATAGCCTTTTTTCCTCAATTATGGCTTTATGGGCATCCAATAAAGTGGTTTTAAACAAATCCCAATTATCATACACATTTTACTGATTAAATACTTCTTCACAGATGATTTGGCCCATGATTTTTTTCGGCATTGTAGAATTGGTTCTTTAAAAGCACCAATTATATATATAAAACACTAGTCTAGATCTAGTCATGATCACTTGTACCTATGCTGTCATTAATTTTTAGTTCTGTGATCAGTTCCCTCTTTATCTGTCAAGATGAGGTCTAATATTGAATTCCTCTGTGCTAATATTCTAATATTTAGAAATTCTAAGGACATTTTAGTACTTGCAGCATGAGACTTTCAGCATATGCCCCTCAAACTGAAGTCCCCTATGATGAAAAGTATCTTGCCTGGATCCATGGTGTCTGACACTTCTTAAAATTTGCTGGAAAATCTTGCAACATTTTCTTTGTTTTAAGATTGTAAATATTTTTTAAAAATATATGTAATAATATATATTTCTAGATAACAAGACCCATACTTTCCTCTCCTACACAGACACATATGCTGGATGACGGAATTCTCAGTTCAGACTGATCCAGTGTTTTCCATCATTTCTGGATTTGTCACCTTTGATGTAAAACACTGTTTATTCCCTGCCTGAGTCATTAATATTCAGTTCAGTGTACAAGGAATTTGTTGCAGTATACAAGGTATTTGTGTGGCTAAATCCCTACGTAGTAGCCTACAAATGGACTCCTTATAGTTGTAGAAGTTATGCCAATGGAAATAACCCAGAGGTAAACAATATGCATCAAGTAAAGTTTTTGTTGCAAAGAATATATTCAGAGACAATACACATGTTCGCAAGCTATGTTAAAATGATAACCAGGAATCTGAGCTTATTGAGTGAAAATATTTTTTTATCAAGCTGTTCTATAGTTATGAAGATAAAATGACAACATCTGCTATCAATTAATAAAATGTAAATTGGTTAAAGTAATTTTACATTCAGAAATTAAAGAAGAACAATTTCCTGGTGCGTCGTCATAAACATTTCTTGCAGAGGAAGGGATAATTTGTGTGCCCATAAAATGCACATGCCTCAGTTTTGACGGCAATAATTCATATTTGTCCACACAAATAGATAATAGTTCACTGGTCTGAGCACTGCACTAGTAACCAGAAATGTCTGAGTTCTAAGCCTAACCCTAACACCAACTACCTGACTTCATCTTTGCATCATTGTTCCCATTTGTAAAGTGAGGAAAGTAGTACCTACCTATATGGGTGTGAAGATTTCCTAGTTAATGTTTGCAAAGTGCTTTGTGCATGTTAACGGGTCAGCATGGAGGATACACAAAGGAAGGTGTGAGAAATGGGAAGACTGGGGGAATTTCTACCATCATTGATATATAGTATGAGTTTGAAGTGTAGAAAATTAATAAGGAAAGATAAAGATATCAGGGGCTCAGATAACTGTAGGCTGGTTAGCCTGACATCAGTCCTGAGCAAAATGATGCAATATTTGACAGAGTGGCAAATAACGATGAGGACACTGCAGCCATATAGAGTGATCTAGATTGCTTGATAACCTGGGCCCATTCAAATAAAATGTGTTTTAATATAGCCAAATTAAAAATTATACCACTTAGAACAAGGAATGCAGTCCATATCTACAGAATAAGGGACTGTATCCTGGAAGGGTGTGACTCTGAAAAGGATCATGTGGTCACAATGGACAAAAAAATGGAACATAAGCTCCCAGTACAATGCTGTGACACAAAAGTTAACACCATCCATGGATGTATAGACAGAGGAGTGGTGGGTAGGAATAAGGAAGTGATTTTACCTCTTATGGAGACTAGAATATTGTGTACAGTTCTGCTGGCCTATCAGTATTTTTAAAGGGATATTGAAGAATTGGAAAGGGTTCAGAAAAACACTGCAGAAATGGTTCAAGGGCTGTAGAAAATGTCTTACAGTGAGGCAAGATCTCAATGTCTTTACCTTAGCAAAAAGAAGATTGAGAGGTGACTTCATTACAGTGTATATGTACTGTCTTGGGGGGAAATACTGGGTAGTCAAGGGCTCTTTAATCTAGTGGGAAAAGGTATAACATGAATGAATGGCTGGAAACTCAAGTCAGACACATTCAAATGGTAAATAAGGCACACATTTTTAGTGATGAGGATTAATCATTGGAACAAATTACCAAGAGAAATTGTGGATTCTCCATCACTTGATGTCTTCAAATCAAGACCCTATTCCTTTTTGGAGGACATGTTTTAGTCAAAGAGAAGTTATTGGGCTTAATAGATGGGTAGCTCGGTGAAAAGTAAGTGTCTCTGATGTATATTTCAGACTAGATCAGAGGTTCCCAAACTTGGTTCACAGTTTGTTCAGGGTAAGCCCCTGGCGGGTCACAAGATGCTTTGTTTACCTGGCGTCCGCAGATACAACCGCTCGCAGCTCCCAGTGGCCGCGGTTCGTTGTTCCCAGCCAATGGGAACTGCGGTAAGCAGTGGCCCCCACACCACTTCCCGCAGCGCCGATTGGCTGGGAACGGCGAACCGTGGTGGCCACTGGGAGCTGCGAGCGGCTGTATCTGCCTACGCTCAGGTAAACAAAGTGTCTCGTGGCCCGCCAGGGGCTTACCACGTACCAAGTTTGGGAACCCCTGGACTAAATGATCTAATGGTCCCTTCTGGCCATAAACTCTGTGTACATATGAATGTATGTATCATTGACAGAACAGAAATTGGACACAGAAGATAGTAGGGGCATACAAGGAGATATGGTGGGAGGTACAGGCTGAGGCAGAGTTATGCAAGTCCTTGAATGCAAGGAGAAAGTGCTTGAATTTGATGCAGTTTAACTTGATATTCCAATCTATTCCCATTGTGCCAAAACATTTCAGGGATGTGAAAACACTGTGTGACCTTATGTACTGTAGGTACTGTAGGTTTGTTGCAAATGTGTGAGTTAAGGACGTGGTGTCAGCCTGTATTTGCTTTTCATTTTAATTTATATCCTTTGACTTCAGTTGAGCACTACCCTGTGCTGTGGGTGGTTTCTCAACAAATATAACAAATATTTATAAAGATTAAAGTCATCATACAGTGGTCACAGTTAAAATTTTGCTGGCTGATAAGTTTAAAGACAGATTGAGCAGGTTTTCACTGTGCTTATAACTAGCTCTCATGGAAAGCTCTGCTGTATCTTAACCACAGGGGAAAAAGCTAGTCGTAAACTATAATTGTTTTCACTGATTATATGATAATCTTCTCTTCCACCATTGACGTTTATGTTTATTAACCACTGTAATCACACTCAAAATAAGAGCCCCACATCTAACCCCTATCCTTTAGCTGCTTGCGTGAGAGTTCGTCAGAATCCTTAATATTAACTTAATTTTTAATTGTGTGTATGTGTAATTAATTCCCCATTCTCTGAATTCACAGTTGTCATTAAGAATAGAAGGCTAGCTGCATTTTAAATCGGACTCAGTGAAAAATGGGTTAGAAGAAGCCCAAAAATGCAGGAGGCCATTTCAGCAGTGGAAGCTCATGAGACTGCGTTTGTACTTGACTTTATTTGTTACTCTGCTCTAACTGACAACTGATTTGGAGAAACAGCCATGAAATTGTAATTCTGCATAGGTCTCTTTTGAGTGGCAAGTCACATTAGCCCATGTTATTTAAAAATATCACTTGAGCTAAATTGTACACAGTTTGAGGATTCTGGGGCCCTTTAAATACATATGCACAGCACATCTGACAGACTTTTTAAAAAATATATACTCGTCTGAGACTGCATACCTGACAACATAAGGCATTAGCACATTTATAGGGACACTATAGGACTTTATGTTGTACTAAAATTTGATCTATCTTTTGGTTATAATTTAATGACAGAAGGTAGTCTAGATTCTAAAAATGTGTTTGTTTTTCTGTCTCCCAGCCACTTTAATAATCAAATGGTTTAGACTGTCAGCTCTTTGGGGCAGGGGACCATCTTTTTGTTTTGTGGGTGTGCTGGTTTATGACAGGGGCTTCTACTCACTACTGTCATTTAAAAAAATAAATAATAATTACCATATCTATTTTACTGCATCTCTTATATTTATGATTCTTATAAGGCCATTATCTTCTACCTATGGGCACATTCCAGTGGCTTCAATGGAAATGAAAGAACAACATTTCTGGGTTTGATCCTGTGAGATGGTGAACACTGTCTGAGAGGTGATGAGTGCCCTCAGGTCCATTGATTTCTGTGAGAGCTCAGGACACGCAGCTCAGCATCTCTCAGGAAATGAACAGCACCTTTCTGGTCTGCACCCTTCTTAGGGCTGGCAAAAATGCAGGCAGTTGTTCTGGCTCTGTAGCAGTACATTACTAAAAGGCTTTCCAGGCACTCTCATAACAACACTGATGATACTTGTGTATTTTGTTAAAGGTCCATTGTAAATGGAGGTTTTGAAACAAAAAGAGCAACTGTCAGGTTTCAATTAGACCTTCCTTTGCTCTGTTATGTCTCTGTAAAGTTCATGTATTTGTATGCTTTATTTCTAAGTGCTTGTCTGCCATTTTTTTCAATGTCATTAACCTATCCATTATAAGCAACCCTGCAATAACAGACCTTTGCTTGTGAAAGATGCTGTTAAAATATAGGGTACTGTAATATATTTCCCCAAAAACTATTATAAGCAACAGCTAGGTGCAAAATGATTATTTAAAATGTGCAATATAAAACTGTGACCAGTATTCTTTTTAATTTCAGCTCAATATAAAACTCAGAACAAAATCAATGTTTGACAAATAGGGAAGGATAAAGCAGATAAGGATTTTTTTTTCAATATTCTAAGAGGGTCTTACAAATAATGGACAGTAGAAATATAGAAAACTATGTTGAAAAAAAAACTTGACAGAGGCCTTTTATCCTAAACCTAGCCAATTTGTTATAGTTTTATGCATGAGAAATATAAATGCTCTAGTTTGGATTTATATATTGAGCCTTCAATTTATCCTGTATGATACAATTATTTCTGAAAAGCTATATGGAAAATAATGATTTGTGATTGAGAATACAGACAGAATAATAGTGCCAGAAGTAGAGATACAATCATTCTTTTTTCTTCTCACGCATACCTTGCCTCAGAAAAGACAGGATGCTTTCTCTCGATCATGTTATTTATAGTCACTTGATTAGTGGATTCTCATGATGATCGACTATGTAGATAAGGGGGAGGGGTGTCTAGTATTGGCATCTTTAATGTTCATTTATTTGTACTTATGGGGTTTTAATTGCTTTTCACAGTGCTCTTCTATTGCTGTACAGGGTAAAGCCGAAAGGTGTATACTCAAAAGAAATGAATAAAAATACATCTTTCCCTCCTAAGTTTATTTCTGTTTATAGAAGGAAATGCATTTAAAAATTACAAAATGAACATTTTATTTGCACTAATTGCAAACTTTACTTTCTTCAGCCAAAGAATGATAAATAAATAAATAAAATTACTAGAGCTGAGCAAACGTCTAGTGATTACAATGTATTCCTCAAACTTAGCCATTTTCCTGTTCATGAATTGTCCGTGAACAGATTACAGTTATCATTTTTGTTTATTGTCTACAATAGTTCAATAAATGTTTTATATGAACATATTTCAGTGTGTGGATTGCTCACAACCTGTTTGATGTGAATATTGTTCTGAATATTTTGTGTTTGGAATTCATAACTTGAGCTGTATTGATTGGACATGTAACTTTTGCAGTATGTTTCTCATCAGCATAAGTGTAACTTTTAGATACAGGTTCTTGATGGCAATTTTCTTCCCATAAATATTCTGTAATTTTAGTTTAAAATTTCTTTGAACATTCATACCAGTGAGCATGTTTTCCAAAACACTCATAAAAAGCAAACACAGATGGGTGGATAACACACAGTGAATTTGTTTAAAAATTCTACTAAATTTTTACATTTTTTTCCCAACATTTCCTCAGTTCCTCCAAGTTTACCTTACCCTCCAAATTCTGTTCGTAATTACACTGGTGTAAATCCCGAGCAAATTAAAGTCAATGGATCTAATTCAGTGTTTTCAGACAAATTGTATAGTTAGTTACACCAGTGCAAAGAGGGCCAAATCAGAATGGTAGCATTTCACTTCCACTTTGCACTGATGTAAATGACTACACAAGACAATGTACATTTAGGAGTTATTCCAAATTTACAACACTTCACTGGAGTCACTTGGGATTTAAACAAGTAACTAAAGCAAGAATTTAATCCATTGACTGGATAAAAAGTCACAAGGGAGAGAGAAGAATTTGTGTTTCCCCTCTGTAAAATATGGATAATAATACTTACCTCATTGGTAAATTGCTTCAATCTGTGGATGAAAAGTGCTAAGTGGTATTATCATTAAGAGCTAAGTATTATTACTATCATCTCTTAAGTGTGCATTCTTGAAGACAAAATTGTAGAGGAATTTGTTTTCATCTCTTGGGTGTGTGTTCTTGATAATAACAATAATATCTAGTTCTTAATGATAATACCACCTAGCATTTTCGTCCGTAGAACTCAAAGCAATTTAGCAATGAGGTATGTATTGTTATCCATATTTTATAGGTGAGAAAGCCCCATCTATGTGGTTTTACAATATTCTTTACTATAATAAACATAGAGAGGGTCATGTTCTGTTGAATTGCCCAACTGTAACTGCAGACAGAACATGGCCCATAATGTGTTGTGCTAACTTAGAAATCTTTTCTGATTTGTTGGTGAATTACGAAGAAACTCTACTCTGAATCCCATACCAAAAAGACAGCTCTGCCCAGGATCGGGCCCTAAATCTTATCTCATTGCTCAACTTAATATACATATAGGGGCATATTTGGATTTCATTGGGAGCTGAAGGCACCTGAAAAGCAGGCCCTATATGCCTCAAGCTAGAGACCTAAAAGCGAAGGCACCATAATTAATGGATGCTTTATGAAAATATAAGACTACATGGTTGTACATTTTGAAGATGTAAATGCTAAGTGTTATTTAAAATGCTAAAATCATTTGTAAATACCTCCATGTGGAAAAAACATCTTCTTACAAATGAATAGGTCTTATATCCCTTGCCATAGTATGAATGGACATTTTTTTATAACATTTTAATAATTGGAGGAATTTTTCAGTAATTCTTCCTTCAGATGGCAAAAATGGTTAAAATGTATTCCCAAATCATTAAATCCAAGGGATCAAACATTCAAGACCTCTTTATATAGTGTATGGTACATACAGTCTCTGACATGACATATTATGAGATAATTTGGGAACACAACAGTAAAAGGAATTTACATCTTGAACTAAGACCATTATTCAGATTAATAACCTGAAGACCTCAGTTGACATTAGAATCAGTGCCATTCAGTTTAAAATTGTACGTTAAAGTCCACTCCTCCACTGAGATTAGAACCAGAATTAATTTGGCACTAGAAGATCTTTATATATAATTTGAATCAAGTTACTCTTGAAGATAACTCTTGACTGGGGAACCTGAACTATGAAAAACAATGGGCAGTAAGAGTTTCATTAGCAATAAAACAATTCATTCTCTCCATTTGTACGTCCTTGCAGTCTTCAATTATTAACAATTTATGCTGTGTACTGTTAGGTTCTGCCAAATGTGAGAAAGTCATATACACTAGATTAAACTGAACTCCTCTACATGATCTACTGGATCCAGGAGAGCTGGCTGTATTATAAAGAATCCTTATTGAGGTTGCAGGAACAAACCATCCTGATATGTAGAAAGAATAGTAAATATGGCAGGCGACCAGCTTGGCTTAACAGTAAAATCCTTGATGATCTTAAACACAAAAAAGAAGCTTACAAGAAGTGGAAGATTGGACAAATGACCAGGGAGGAGTATAAAAATATTGCTCAAGCATGCAGGAGTGAAATCAGGAAGGCCAAATCACACTTGGAGTTGCAGCTAGCAAGAGATATTAAGAGTAACAAGAAGGGTTTCTTCAGGTATGTTAGCAACAAGAAGAAATTCAAGGGAAGTGTGGGCCCCTTACTGAATGAGGGAGGCAACCTAGTGACAGATGATGTGGAAAAATCTAATGCATTCAATGCTTTTTTTTTTGCCTCTGTCTTCATGAACAAGGTCGGCTCCCAGACTACTGCACTGGGCAGCACTGCATGGGAAGGAGAAAGAAGTTGTTCGGGACTATTTAGAAAAGCTGAATGAGTCCATGGGGCCGGATGCACTGCATCTGAAGATCCTAAAGAAGTTGGCAGATGTGATTGCAGAGCCATTGGCCATTATCTTTGAAAACTCATAGTGATTGGGGGACATCCCAGATGACTGAAAAAAAGTTAATGTAGTGCCTATCTTTAAAAGAGGGAAGAAGGAGGATCCAAGGAACTGCAGGCCAGTCAGCCTCACCTCAGTCCCTGGAAAAATCATGGAGCAGGTGCTCTAGGAATTAATTCCTAAGCACTTAGAGGAGAGGAAAGTGATCAGAAACAGTCAGCATGGATTCACCAAGGGCAAGTAATGCTGGACTAACCTAATTGCCTTCTATGATGAGATAACTGGCTCTGTGGATGAGGGGAAAGCAGTGGATGTGTTATTCCTTGACTTTAGCAAAGCTTTTGATATGGTCTCCCACAGTATTCTTGCTGCCAAGTTAAAGAAGTATGGGCTGGATGAATGGACTATAGAGTGGATAGAAAGCTAGCTAGATCGTCAGGCTCAACGGGTAGTGATCAATGGCTCCATGACTAGTTGGCAGCCGGTATCAAGCAGAGTGCCCCCAAGGGTCTGTCCTGGGTTTTGTTCAGTATCTTCCTTAATGATCTGGAGGATGGCGTGGACTACACCCTCAGCAAGTTTGCAGATGACACTAAACTGGGAGTAGTGGTAGATACGCTGGAAGGTAGGGATAGGATACAGAGGGACCTAGACAAATGAGAGGATTGGGCCAAAAGAAACCTGATGAGGTTCAACAAGGACAAGTGCAGAGTCCTGCACTTAGGACGGAAGAATCCCATGCACTGCTACTGACTAGGGACCGAGCGGGTAGGCAGCAGTTGTGCAGAAAAGGACCTAGTGGTTACAGTGGACAAGAACCTGGATATGAGTCAACAGTCTGCCCTTTTTGCCAAGAAGGCTAATGGCATTATGGGATGTATAAGTAGGGGCATTGCCAGCAGATCGAGGGACGTGATCATTCCCCTTTATTCAACGTTGGTGAGATCTCATCTGGAGTAATGTGTCCAGTTTTGGGCCCCACACTATAAGAAGGATGTGGAAAAACTGAAAAGAGTCCAGCAGAGGGCAACAGAAATGATTAGGGGGCTGGAGCACATGACTTATGAAGAGAAGCTGAGGGAACTGGGATTGTTTAGTCTGCAGAAGAGAACAATGAGGGGGGATTTGATAGCTGCTTTCAACTACCTGAAAGTGGGTTCCAAAGAAGATGGGCTGTTCTCAGTGGTAGAAGATGACAGAACAAGGAATAATGGTCTCAATTTGCAATGGGGAAGGTTTAGATTGAATATTAGGAAAATCTTTTTCACTGGGAGGTTGGTGAAGCACTGGAATGGGTTATCTAGGGATGTGGTGGAATCTCCTTCCTTAGAGGTTTTTAAGGTCAGGCTTGACATCAAGCCTGGTTGGAATGATTAGTTGGGGATTGGTCCTGCTTTGAGCAGGGGGTTGGACTAGATGGCCTCCTGAGGTCCCTTCCAACCCTGATATTCTATGATTCTGGGTGTTGCCCATTTTTCTCAAAGGCAGTATGTACATTTATCCCCTCTTGCTAGAAGGTGAACCCTTTTAATGTACAATTTTGATGTCTTATATAAGCTAAAAATTGAAGCCTTTAGAGTGGTCAGAGGAGCCTCTGTTGTATCCTATCCTGTTTAATTCCAATCAGACACTGGGATTTGCTGTACGGTGGCCCCCATCAGCTTCTCTGGTAGTTCAATTATGAAGAACTGCCCACAACTCTGAGGAATTGGGAAGTCTTTGTGTTTGCACAGGGCAACTTCTACATCATCCCCAATGGCTATAGTCACAGGGCCAGATTCTGCTTTCATTTTCAGAATACTCAACTGATTTTAGTTTGCTCCATATTATGTATGATTTAAAATGTAGTCCTGTAGGAATGTTGTATTTCTCTTACTTAACTTTTGTAAGAAAAAAATAATAAAAGAGTAGTAAGATTATCCATTATAACATGTACAGTGCAGCAGTGATTTGTCACCTAAAGTTGGTGCCACTGTTACTGTAGATTCCTATATGTTTTTTCAGGCCTACCTTGCTGTCTGCTACACCTCTTCCGAGTTGCCAGGCAACCATGGTAATACTGGTATGTAACACAGTGCAGACAAAGTGGCATCATGTTTTCTTTGCACATATTTAAAACAATACAAAAATGATATACCTGGTGCTAAATATAAGGTTGTTTTTTTTATAGAGAAGTTTCGGCTATTGATTATTGCAGACTACTATAACAATTAACTATTTTCTTGTATAGAACATCTTTCATCCCACTGTTTATTTACAAATACAGTATATAAATCACTCACCACGAAAGGCAGTTTCCTTTCGGATGGAATGCAGCAACCGTTTAGCAGTACGTAGCTACAATATACACAACTGTTTAGGACTGAAAGTGAAAAAGAACATACCTATTGAAACTACAAGTGGGACTTAAGTGGTCACAATGTAATTAGCTGCATCTGTATTTTAGTCAAAACATGGGATTAATGTCCCTGCTTTTGGAAAAGATTTCCTGCCCCCTTCTTGCCTATTTATTTATGTATTTTTTTTTTTTTTTTTTTAGTAGACTCAAAAGCTAAGAATGTAATCTTTAGGTCTCATCTGAAAGACAGGAAAACCAAAAGAACAATTCCTCCAATACCTTCTAGCTAGGGTCACCAGATATCAAGTGTGAAAAGTCAGGACACTTTTTTGGAGGGGTGAGAGGGACAGGGAGGGCAATAGTTGCATATATATGACAAAGCTCCTAATGTCAGGATGGTCCTGATAATATCAGGATGTCTGATCACCCTATTCCTAGCAGCATGCTTGTGCCTTTATTTAATACGGGCTAAGAGACTGCCATCTACTGAGACATTTTGCTGACACTTTCTTTTTGTAATCGGATGAGTTCCCAGCCCAGGGGGATTTGGCTGAAGATTGAGTATGCCTGAACTTGATGATTCTGTAATAAACATATACAAAAACACGCACTTGGCTGGACTTGCCCAGAAGTCCATTACCAATTTGTTGCATTGCCACGAGCCTATTAAGTCTCAGTTCCTGGCTCCTACATCTCTCTCAGCCATCTCCAGCTGTCTCAGCAGCACTATTGGTAGGCAGTAAAATGGGTTGCACTGGACCAGAGAGATGAGTCAAGCTGAGGCTTTGGTGGGCAAGAGGGCCCCAACAAAAAAGTTCATACTTGTCTAAATGCTCCCCCCCACACCAATCCTTACCAATTGTTGAAGATAACTTCAATTAAATCTTCCTCATAGTCTATGAACTTATTCATGCAACAAAAGTCTATGGGTATAATGCTATTCTATTAAACTAGTATAAATCTAGAAAAACTAATACAAATCTGAGAACTCCATTGTGACGGGTTGGATCACAGAAACCCCCTTGGGAGCTGCCACCCGATGTGCAAAGACTACCCCTGCTTCTGTTTTCCCTGCCAGCTCACCCTGTCTTGCTGAGCCAGACACTCCTGTGAGTGACCCAGGGTCTGAATCACTTGTCCCAAAGCTGCAAGTTTACCTGAAAACAGCTCACAATAGTGTGCTTGTCTTTAGCACTCAGATGCCCAACTCCCAATGGGGTCTAAACCCAGATATTGTTCGTTTTACCCTGCATAAGGCTTATGCAGGGCAAACTCATAAATTGTTCGCCCTCTATAACACTGATAGAGAGATATGCACAGTTGTTTGCTCCCCCAGGTATTAATACATATTCTGAGTAAATTACTAAATAAAAAGTGATTTTATTAACTACAGACAGTAGGATTTAAGTGGTTCAAAGTAGTAACAGACAGAACAAAGTAAGTCACCAAGCAAAATAAAATAAAATGCGCAAATCTATGTCTAATCAAACTGAATACAGATAATCTCACCCTCAGAGATACTTCAGTAAGCTTTTTCTCAGACTAGACACCTTCCAGGCCTGGGCACAATTCTTTCCCTGGTACAGCTCTTGTTGCAGCTCAGGTGATAGTTAGGGGATTCTTCATGATGGCTCCTCTCCCCTCCCCGTTCTCTTCCACCCCTTTATATATCTTTTGCATTAGGCGGGAACCCTTTGTCCGTCTGGGTTTCCACCCCCCTCACTGGAAAAGCACCAGGTTAAAGATGGATTCCAGCTCAGGTGACATGATCACATGTCACTGCAAGACTTCATTACTCACTTGCCAGCACACACATATACAGGAAGACTCACAGGTAAATACAGCCATCTGCAGACAATGGGAGTCATCAAGATTCCAAACCATCCTTAATGGCCCCATAATTACAATAGGCCCTCAGAGTTATGTTTTATATTTCTAGTTTTAGATACAAGAGTGGTACATTTCTACAAATAGGATGATCATGCTCAGTAGATTATGAGCTTTGTAATGATACCTTACAAGAGACCTTTTGTATGAAGCATATCCCAGTTACATTATATTCACTTATATTTTTATAAAACCATATAGACTGCACAACGTCACATCCATTGGGGCAGATTTATTTCCCAGGTTCCAGCTGTAGTTGCATGGCCTTCAGTAAAAGCAAGTCCATCTCATAAAACAAAACAAAAAAATGCAGAACCTGCTCTACCTGGAAGCTTGGTACTGACTGGCTTAGCCTAGCCTGTGAGCAGGGCTGGTGGCAGAAGGTACATACCTTAGAAAATGCACTGACTCGGGGTATCTCCTGGGAAGTGTGGACTAGCTGACGCTCCTACTCTTACAGGGTGGCTTACTTGTGATCTAGAGACCCTGGGGCTAAGTCAACCCTGCTTACAGAATGGGCCTCACCTGACAGGAATCAGGTGATTCCTGTGTAAAAGAAGCCAGGCTTACATAGTGATAAAACCCATCAGGGGGAAAAGATGGAGAGATCCCTATAAAGGGAGGAAGCTCAAAGCAGGAACTTATAGTGAAATGGGGGAAAGTTCTGGAAACTGCCACTATATCAATAGAGAATGTAGGGAGTAAGAAGGTTCCTGCATAGCAGTGTCAGCAGGGGAAAGCTTTCCAGGCAGGGAGGGCTGGAAGAAACCATGAAAAGATGCAGGTAAGAGACTGGAAAAGCTCTTCAGGCACGGAAGAAGTATGGAAAAGGCTGAAGAATAGCCATGGAGAGGACAGAAGGTTCTGCTTTTGTGTTAAGACATTTTTGGGGATTTTTAGTTTGGACAACTGTAACCCCAGAAGGGGTGGACTAAAGACTGAGTGCTGAGTCACTGGACAAATTACCAGGCAGAGAGAATCTATCATGGTGCTGGACAATCGTTGAAGGGGGTGGGGTGGGGCGGGGGACTCTAGCTGCTACACAAAAGATGGTCATGAGAGGCTGCATAGTAGTGAGTGGACTCGTTACACTTTGAAATTCCGAATGGAGTTTGGTGAAGGGCAGTATCAGAACTGCCAGCTGTCCCACTCCTGGGTCAAATTTCTGTGTTGCAGTTGTTTCTACAGTCACAGTTGCTGCAAGTTGCAACCCTTGCATCTGAAGAAATTACAATCAAGATCACTCAGGCTAGTGGAATTACTCTGGATTAACAGCATTGTAACTGTGAAAGAAATTTAGTCCATTATCTATATTTATTAGGTTATAGTATTTCTTAAAAAAATGTTATTTAAATAGACAACAGAAGAGAAAGTGAAACATACAGCATAAAACTTTTATTTAAACATAGACCTCATAAATAATTTCCAACTATTTAAAAAATCTGAACTGTATTCTAAAATTACATTAAAATATTTTGTAGCTTTTCTAAGTGTATGTAAAGAGTTTTTCAATGCAGTCTCCTTCAGAGTAATTAGGAGGTAGAGGAACCATTTAAGCTGTTCTTTTATTTCTGACAGTATATACAGATAGCCTTCTGATTTGGTAAATTAGGCTTTTGTCTGGGTATACCGCAAGAAGGACAGGAGACTTGTTATGGGTTTTAATCAGGCCGCAACTTTATTATATAGATAAGTGGTTCTCAAAGCTGGTCCGCTGCTTGTTCAGGGAAAGCCCCTGGCGGGCCGCGCGGTTTGTTTATCTGCCGTGTCCACAGGTTCGGCCGATTGTGGCTTCCACTGGCCACAGTTTGGGCCACTCCAGGCCAATGGGGGCTGCGGGAAGGGCAGCCAGCACATCCCACGCCGCTTCCCGCAGCCCCCATTGGCCTGGAGCGGCCCGAACTGCGGCCAGTGGAAGCCGCAATCGGCCGTACCTGCAGATGCGGCATGTGAACAAACCGGCCCGGCCCTCAAGGGACTTTTCCTGAACAAGCGGCGGACCGGCTTTGAGAACCACTGATATAGATGTCTGGGACTACCCGGCAGATAAAGTGTATGGTGCAGGCAAATCCATGCTTATTCAAATCAGTTTTCTGGGGCTTTCACCAGCCCCCCTTTGTTTCCATCCTGATCCCCCAGCTGACCCACAGCTTGGACCTTACCAGCCACCTGCTTCATAAGAGGGTTAAGGAGGGCTATGAGAATGGAGAGGGTTGGCTCCCTGCCGTACCAACCATAGGAGTCCCCGAACCCCCCCCCCCCGCATTCTGCATTCCTTTATCCAGTACCTCCTTTTAAGTCCTTTACCAGTCCATTTATCTGGTCACTGGTTGCCCTCCCTATGGAGTATCTGCACTGAACATCTGCCCAATATTACAAAATAAGTTGTGACATATGGCCTACCACCTTTTCTTCTCACCAGAAAAGGTCTATCCTCACACCCACTGTGAGGAAGGCAAAAAAACCACACTCCATTGAAGCCAATTCTGGTGGCGCGGGAAAAATTCCTTCCCAGCCCCCCTTTAAAAGGGGTGACTAGCGTAATGTCCACAGTGGGTCCTAACCCAGCCTGCCATTCGCCTCCACTAGGGGAGGAAGGGTGAGTGCTGGCTTCCTCACTGCTTGGACATAGAGACTTGCCCCACCCAGGTTTCGTACCTTTATGTACATTCCTGGAGGGGTAGGGGGGCTTTGCAGCAGTTTCTAACCTTCCTCCTCCACCCTCCTCCTCTCCCAACCACAAAGCAGAGCCGCCATTTTTTGGGTAAGCCCAGACAAATTCTGACCCACCTTTAATTGTGGTGCAGTCATTTGTACACAATTTATTTAAGCTTACAGTGTTTATGATCTTCCTTGCTACAGTCATCCAAGTTTAGGAATCAGCAAGCATATAATTTTATACTTAGGCACCAGCAACTATGATAGTACGCAGATCTGCTTAATGGCAGCTTTCTAATAATACAACAATAGACATTATGCTTTTAGATGGCAGGCACCTACACACACAGCTACCTACATGCTGCCAGAATCCAAAGCCCAACAATAGTTCTCACCCTTGTATTCTGAGATCTGTAACGGTGTTAAGGAAAATCTCTTTCTACAAGTGTGAAAATGCTTGTTTTTTCAGAAGAACGATTATCTTGATTCTTTGGTAATGTGGGGTACTGGAAACTATAGTAGCTACTAAAGTTTACTTTCAATATTTACTTTCAATATTTGAAAAAGTAGAAAATATCCAAAAATATTTAAATAACAGTGCGATTAATCGCACGATTAATCACGATTAATTTTTTAAATCACTTGACAGCCCTAATTTTTACCTTACTCATCATTAAAGTATCTGTGTGCCTTACAAGTCATTAAATACACCCAAAAACCTTTGTTAAAAGATAAAACAAAACACCATGAAAAATTAAAAAGTCTATAAATGCAGAGTTACTGTAGTCACCTAAAAAGCAACAGAGGGTCCTGTGGCACCTTTAAGACTAACAGAAGTATTGGGAGTATACCACTCTGTAGTCACCTAATTACCCACTGCTGTGTAATAACTGACCTTCAAACACAATTTCCAATAGCATAGCATGAAATCAGCAGCACGTCTGTTTATATTACATATTTATTCAAAAATATTTATATTATATACACATAACTACACTAAAAGAACAATAAAGTTGCATAATCCAGAACTCAAAAGTTCAGAAGTGCCAGATTTAAGTTTGCTTGTGAATACACATTATGATACAGTCATTAGTTACATGATCACACATTATTTTTTCTGAGGAATCCATCCTCATTCAGTGCACAGAGTGGACAGTGCTCTCTGAATGAGCAGGTAATCAATTTTGTTTTAGCCTCATTATTCGATGTGTGGCCCTAGGACTCTCTTACTGCACACTGTTCTGACCGTGGTTTGAAGATGGAATTATTGTTTTGTCTCCTGGGTTTTCTATGGCACTCGTCACTATCGAATTTGGGTAAATCACAAATAACACTGCTCTACAGCCAAAATGCTTCTGAAATAAATGTAGTCAAACTTTACTAATTCTGGGTCACTGAGAACGAAAATGATGCTTAAAATTGTTGATTGGCTCTAGTTTTCAAGATATGCTATTGGGTCAGTATATACGACCCTGGACTTGGGAATGGCGGAGGATAAGTGAGTTATAAAGGGAAGGGATCTCAATTTAAACCAGAAATGACTAAAATACATCTTTGACTGGATCTATGACTAAATCTATGACTGGGTTTGGACAGTACTTGCTTTTTAGGCAAAACAATGAATGATGCAATCTGAAGCTGGTAGTGCGTCATACATGATATGAATTGCATCATGTTATTCCTAGAAGTCATAGATGATGCAATCATAACGAAGCTTACATCACTCTGCTGAACAAATTGCCCTATATCAGCTCTAGAAATCATACAGTGTCATGCTCTCTTATTTGTCAGTGTTTGATTTTGCAAAGAGACACATTTCTGTTTAGCCAAAGTGAGCAGAGATGCCTCGTACTTGTGTGAACAGTGCAGATAACTTCTGCTATGTTTGTGGTGAAGTGACTTTTGCATCACAAAAGCGCAGTATAACCATTATGGTTAAGAAAGCCTATCACCTTTATTTTGGCTGCAAAATTGGAGATCAGGACAAGAGGTGGGCCCCACACATATGCTGCAACACTTGTGCAACAAATCTTCGCCAGTGGTTGAACAGGAAAAGGAAATCTATGCCTTTTGCAGTGCCAATGATTTGGAGAGAGCCAACAGATCATACCAGCAATTGTTACTTCTGCATGGTGCCTCCAGTTGGGAAAGGTGTGTCAAAGAAGAAAAAGTGGACTGTGCATTATCCAAACATTCCATCAGCTATACGCCCAGTACCCCACGGAGAAGGACTGCCGGTTCCTGATGCACCAGAATCATTCTCACTTGAGTCAGACGAGGAAGAGGATGAAACTTCTGGTCCTGAACCATCAATGTCACAGGACCCACATTTTCTCCCATCCTCCTCCTCTGAACCACACCTCATAACACAAGGTGAACTGAATGACCTTGTCAGGGATTTGGAACTACCCAAGAGTAAGGCAGAGCTGTTGGGCTCCAGACTACAGCAGTGGAATCTCCTGGCAGGTGATGTTAGGGTTTCCATGTTCCGTGACCGTCAAAAGGATCTTGTCCCATTCTTCTTCATGGAAGGTGATCTTGTAGCCTGCAACAACATCGATGGTGTGATGGCAGCCCTCAACATCGTTCACGATCCAGATGAGTGGAGACTGTTCATTGATTCATCGAAGACGAGTCTTAAAGCTGTTTTACTGCATAATGGCAATGTTTTGCCATCAATTCCAGTTGGTCATGCAGTCCATATGAAGGAAACCTAGGACAACATGAAACAACTTTTGAGGTGCATAAACTATGACCCACATCCGTGGCAGCTTTGTGGTGATTTGAAGGTTGTTGCTCTCTTGCTTGGTCTGCAGACTGGATACACAAAGTACTGCTGTTTTCTCTGCGAATGGGATAGTCGTCCAAGAGATTCCCACTACATCAAGAAAGATTGGCCACTCTGAAAGTAATTGGAGCCTGGGTGGAAAAGTGTTCAACATCCACCACTTGTTGAATCAAGGAAGATTTTGTTACCACCCTTACACATCAAGCTGGGTCTGATGAAGAACTTTGTCAAGGCCATTGACAAAACACAAGCCTCTTTCAAGTACCTCCGTGGAAAATTTCCAAGGTTAAGTGAAGCTAAGATAAAGGAAGGTGTCTTTGTTGGTCCTCAGATTCGTGAACTTCTTCGAGATGATGCATTTAGCCATGCACTGCGTGGCAAGGAAAAGACAACATGGAAAGCCTTCCAGTTAGTGGCAATAAATTTTCTCAGAAACAACAAGGCAGACAACTACAGGTTGTTGGTGGAAAACCTCCTCAAGGCATACAAAAGCCTTGGTTGCAACATGTCAATAAAGATACATTTTTTGCACTCTCATCTAGATTTTTTTCCACCGAACTGTGGAGCAGTGAGCGACGAGCATGGCAAGCGATTTCACCAGGACACTGCAACAATGGAGAAACGCTATCAGGGCAAATGGAGCCCATCAATGCTTGCAGACTATTGCTGGACAGTGACAAGAGATGCTCCATTTAATGAATACAAGAGACAAGCCAAGAAGCGCCGAGTAGACACTGAATAGGACAAAACTATGTACATAATAGTTTTTTGCCTTTTGTTTCATAATACATTTTATTTATATAACCCTTTTGCTGATTTTTAAAGTGTTACATAAACAGGACATATGAAATATTATCATGTAAAGCAACCATAAACCCATGAAAAGACCTAGGTTTACAATTTATGATTAAAACTCTACTATCTCACAATATACATAGACATAAAAATGTAAAAACTTAAATATCTTAGAAACAGTAGCCATTCAGTTGTTTTAATTGTCATTTTTGAATTCAGCACATCAAAATACATAATAAATAGCACAGTTTATCTCTGAAACAGACGACTTCTCAAAAATTGTAGACCAGTGTTACTGGTCAAAAAGTCTATAATCCAATACAACATTCATCAGAGTCTTGCTGATACATACGAAGCCCAATGGATTTTTGTGAAAATATCTAAAAGAAAAAACTATATTGTGTCTGTGAACATTTAATTTATGTCTGCAATCCAGCAAAATATAATCTCCAAATGGCGCTGCTTATATTTTTTTGGAAAATTACAGATGATGCCATGGCAGGAATGAAGTGAGAAAGCAAGGTGCACAAGTCATCTATCCTGATGCCTTTTGCTGTTCCATCAGAGCTGCTTAATTATGAGAATATTATCATTGTGATGCTTGAAAAATTATATTTGTAAATTTCATTAATTCATGAAAAACATGTACTGAGATAACTATGTCTCTATATTTTAAAAAAGGAGTAGACAGAATTAATTCTATATTGGCAAACTTGCCTATCACCTGTGTTTTAAATGCTCTAATATATCTTACTTCCAACATGACCTTGTGGAGCCTGTCCTTCTGTAGCATCAGGAGAGAAGGCCAAGGAGTCAACTTCCATTACCTAGTAAATAATAAATTAGAATATCTTACTCTGTTATAGCATTTTTCATCCATAGGTCTCAAAGACTTACAAAGTATGTCAGTGTCATTATCCCCCATTTTACAGGTGGGAAAACTGAGATACATGGAGAAAAGTGACTTGCTAAAGGTCACCCAGCAAATCAGTGATAGAGCCAGGAATTGAATCCAGGTCTTCTGAGTATGTGTAGTGCCTTATCCACCATGCTATGCTGCCCTAGTCAGCTCCCAGTTCCACCCACCAGAGGCAGACATCCTAGGGCAGCCTCCAATCTCCCAAATTCAGCAGATTCCATAGCTTGATTTACACACATGGCAGGAATAATTATGGTGAACTTTTGTCCCTCATCTCCTCCGAAGGTGGTGGTGGATAGAATCCAATAATGTCCATCACCAGGACCAGACTTCAATAGCTTAATCCCAAATGCAGTTTTGTTAGTGCCATTGCAGTGTGCCACCTGGGTGTGTTCGGTAAAGGGGTTAAAGTTAATTCACACAGGACATTTAAAAAAACAAACAAAAAAACTCTCTTCTTCACTGAGCTTTGTTTATTCTCACTTTTCAGAATGGTTATCACCATTTTAATGGATATCTCTAGGTGACATTTATATCACTGTGTATGCTTACTTAGTAACCATGATTTTAGCAGCTGCTGTTTATGGGCAGGGTGTTAATGTCTAATATTGTAACTGCTGTAAGGAAACATCCAAACAGATAATCTAAAGTCTTTAACAATATCATGATAGCTCATTTGGATAAAAATAGCATTTTATTATATGAAGTTACATATGAAGAAGAACTCTGTGTAGCTCAAGAGTTTGTCTCTTTCACCAACAGAAGTTGGTGTAATAAAAGATATTACCTTGCCCACCTTGTCTCAGTTAAAATAGATGCATTTTTGATATGAGATTCTTTAGCTACAGGTCCTCTGAACTCAATGTAATGTAAATTTGAGTGTTCCTAACTGGTGAAAAAGCTTGGATACAAGAATTCTAGAATGATAGGTTTGGGCAATGCTGATACAGACATATATGTAATGCTGAACTTGTCACTAATATAAAGTTTGGCAGGAGTTTGCACTATGCGTCACACAAAGTAGTTTAGGATTAGTGGAGAAGAATGCATGATGATTTTTCAAAGCAGAAGCTAAAATATGATGATGGAGCAAACAGCAAAGATAATGAATGCTCCTACTGTACTACGTTGTTGGTTTCTACATCAAGGATATTGATTCAGCACTGCCACCTGGAACAGACAAGCATCAACAGTTCAACTCCCCATAGGCAAAAAGAACCCTATGTAGGAACTCATACCTGCAACTGTAGCTTCCCAGGGCCTGATGAAATGCATCCTAGGATACTCAAGGAGCTGACTGAGGAGATATCTAAGCCATTAGCGATTCTCTTTGAGAAGTCCTGAAAGACAAAAGAGATTCCAGAAGACTGGAAAGGGGAAAATATACAAAAATATACAATCTACAAAAAGGGAAATAAAGACAACCCAGGGACTTACAAACCAGTCAGCTTAACTTCTGTATCTGGAAAGATTATGGAGCGAATAATTAAGCAATCAGTTTGCAAACATCTAGAAGATAATAAGGTGATAAGTAAGAGTCAGCATGGATTTGTCAAAAACAAATCATGTCAAACCAATAAGAAAGCTTTCTCTGACAGGATAACAAAGTTTGTGGATATGGGGAAAGCAGTAGGCATGGTATATCTTGATTTTAGTAAAGCTTTTGATACTGTCCCACGTGACCTTCTCATAAATAAACTAGGGAAATGCAACCTAGATGGAGCTACTATAAGCTGGATCCCAAACTGGTTGGAAAACCATTCCCAGAGAGTAGTTATCAGTGGTTCAGCATCATGTTGGAAGGGCATAACGAGTGGGGTCCCGCAGAGATCAGTTTGGAGTCCAGTTCTGTTCAATATCTTCATCATTGATTTAGATAATGGCATACAGAGTACACTTATAAAGTTTGTGGATGATACCAAGATAGGAAGGGTTGCAAGTGCTTTGGAAGATAGGATTAAAATTCAAAATGGTCTGGACAAACTGGGGAAATGGTCTGAAGTAAATAGGACGAAATTCAATAAGGACAATGCACAGTACTCCACTTAGGAAGGAACAATCAGTTGCACACGTACAAAATGGGAAATGATTACCTAAGAAGGAGTACTGCAGACAGGGATCTGGGGGTCATAGTGGACCACAAGCTAAATATGAGTCAACAGTATAACACTGTTGCAAAAAAAGTGAACATCATTCTGGGATGTATTAGCAGGAGTGTTGTAAGCAAGACAGGAGAATTAATTCTTCCACTCTACTCTGCTCTGATTAGGCCTCAACTGGACTATTGCATCCAGTTGTAGGCACCACATTTCAGGAAGGATGTGGAAAAATTGGAGAGAGTCCAGAGAAGAGCAGCAAAAATGATTAAAGGCTGAGAAAACATGACATATGAGGGAAGATTGGGTTTGTTTAGTCTGGAAAAGAGAAGACTGAGTGGGAACATAACAGTTTTCAAGTGTATAAAAGGTTGTTACAAGGAGGAGGAAGAAAAAATTTTTTTTATTAACCTCTGAGGATAAGACAAGAAGCAATGGGCTTAAATTGCAGTGAGGGAAGTATAGGTTGGACATTAGGAAAAACTTCCTGACAGGGTACTTAAGCACTGGAATAAATTGCCTAGGGAGGTTGTGGAATCTCCATCATTGGATATTTTTAAGAGCAAGTTAGACAAACACCTGTCAGGAATGGTCTAGATAATTAGTCCTGCCACGAGGGCAGGGGACTGGACTAGATGACCTTTTGAGGTCCCTTCCAGTTCTATGATTCTATGATTTAGTTAGGTGGAGGTTTGCTTAATTGATATTGTAAGGAAAGGAACATTTTTGCTGCTGTCAGGCTTTTAATGGATAATAAATAGGTTCCAACCATTCCTAAGGTGACTTTCAATCTTGTTTATAATCATTTGTATTCAGAGTTTATTGTTAATTTTGTTTATTACTATTGCCTTTGTCACAGTATTTTAAATGGGGTTCATTATATCAGGAAACCTGGCAAGACCTCTTTAAAAGCAATGCTTATAATGAATGCCTTAGCATAGGATGCCAAGGGGCAGGACCCAGACTTTGAAAATAAGTAACTCTGTTTAAATCTATGAAGGGGCACGATCATATATGGAAGTCACAAAAAATCAACTGTCCATAAATGAAGGCATTCATGCTGAAAATTTTCAAACATATCAAGCTTGAATATGAATCCATTCACCTTATACACATTTGACATAATTATTACTGTGTTTGCTGATTGCCACAGCTGTGGGTTTTTTTTAAGATTAAGGCTTGCTGATTTACATCGTTATTTGTATTGTGATATTTCCCAAAGGCCCTAGTCAGAATGAAAGTCTCATTGTGCTATGTGCAGTATAATTGTATAGGGGAAGAGAGAGTCCCCAGCACCAACCCCCTTTCATCTAGCCATGCATGAGGATAGGGAAAGGGATGTATTAACCCTTACCTCCCTGTACGGTTGTATAACATGCTAGAGCATTCTAGCTCATAGTTAGATAGTCCCTGTCTCAAAGAGCTTACCGTTTGATTAAGGACAAGTTGCAGTGAGTGGAGCAAAAAATAAGAAGAAAGTTGTTTTAAAAATATTTTTGTCTGTTTCTACCTATTTGTTTTTCAGATAACTCTTTGTATTTCTATATTTAGGAGGTTGGAGCTGAGGGGGCCATGGCAAGAAAAAAACAGATAGATGAAAATATAATAACAGACAGATTCACTTCCTTGGAATCAGGTGGCTGAATGGAGATGATCCAGAAGAGAAACTAAACTCTGCTGTTAGGAGAGCTACATTATTATTGTTATGAAAGGGACTTAATGCCTCATGCAATCTGGTTGACTTATGTTTCTATTGGCCTCTGTGGGCTGGGCTCCCCAGTCTGACTACATCTCCAACTTTGCACAACAGGCAGGGACTCCCATGATGCACTGCTTCCAAGAGGGAAAACAGTGGTATCAGGAGAGATGTACTCCAAAGAGAACGCTCAACATATAGAGGAAAATGGGAGCTTGAGGAATCTGAACCACAACTCCCAAGGGGCACAATGGAAGCATTTCCAAATTTAAATGCTTTGGTTTTCAGCCAAAATATTTTAGTTTTTGAATTTCTGCTGAAAATCAAAACTAGGTTTCTAATTTTGTCAGTTTTCTGTGGGAAAAGAACCCAATTTTCAATCAGTTCTGATGTATTCAGGTGCATGCAAAGACAGCCTTCAGTTTTCTCTATTTTGAAAGCCTGGTCCATAAGGACATATGGTTTTCCATTAGACTGTTCATTGTCACATCATAAACAGAAAATAATGACTTCACTTCCAGATAAGAAGCCAGAAGGGAAGACAACAGAATAGAGAATTCAGAGATTTAATGGTAAAACTCAGCAGTAACAGCGAAAATGAGAACAACACTTAGAAAAGGATTTTGTTATTTTACAAAAAAAGATTTTTCACTAACATCTTTTGGACAGCTGGGACTGAATTTTCCAAGCTGTCCACCTGAATTGCATTGTTTGGTGATTTATCATCAGAATTTGATGACAGATGATAGAGTCAGGTATTTGTCTGGTGCAGTCATGTTTAATTTACAAAGAAGGTACATCCCTGCTTCCATGAACACCTTAGGAACAAACAATTTCCTTGCTCACAATTTCCAAACCTGTCTTTCTAGCCAGTTTTGTGCCCCAAAAAGCTTTGCCTATGCTAATTTTCAGGGCCATACTCACAGCTGCCCCTCTGACTTTCTGGTGGCTTTCTCATTGCTTTCTGCTTCTGACACAAATACTGGGCTTGGACAGTGGTTTGTTGGAATTGTGTGCCCCAGTCTCAATGCTTACAATCAGTCCCTAGAAAAACCCCTGTGTTCACATGACTTAGCTGCTGAGCAGCCTTGTATGTGACCTAGAGTCTTGAGCATTGGCTTCTATTGTCTCCAGCTATTTTACACCCAAAGGAGCTTAATCGCTTCTTCCATTCAGCCTAAATCAGTGGTTCTCAACATGTGGCCTGTGAGCCACTTGCGGCCCAATTAGCCCACAGCTGTGGCCCACATGACATCTTCAGGACCATACAGGTAGTATTGGATGTGGCCCACAAAACACGCTGTGGCCCAAAATGGTAAATAGGTTGAGAGCGTAAATGATTACAGTGGATGAGAAGCTGGATATGAGTCAGATGAAGGCTGACGGCATATTAGGCCTCATTAGTAAGAGCATTGCCAGCAGATCAAGGGAAGTGATTATTCCCCTCTATTCGGCACTGGTGAGGCCAAATCTGGAGTATCGCGTCCAGTTTTGGGCCCTCCACTACAGAAAGGATGTGGACAAATTGGAGAGAGTCCAGCAGAGGGCAACGAAAATAATCAGGGGGCTGGAGCACATGGCTTACAAGGAGAAGCTAAGGGAACTGTGCTTGTTTAGTCTGCAGAAGAGAAGAGTAAGGGGGTATTTTATAGCAGCCTTTAACTACCTGAAGGGGGGTTCCAAGGAGGGTGGAACTTGGCTGTTCTCAGTGATGGCAGATGACAGAAAAGGAACAATGGTCTCAAGTTGCAATGGGGGAGGTCTAGGTTGGATATTAGGAAACACTATTTCACCAGGAGGGTGGTGAAGCACTGGAATGGGTTACCTAGGGAGGTGGTGAATCTCCATCCTTAGAGGTTTTTAAGGCCTGGCTTGACAAAGCTCTCGCTGGATGATTTAGTTGGTGTTGGTACTGCTTTGAGCAGAGGGTTGGACTAGATGACCTCCTCAGGTCTCTTCCAACCCTAATCTATGATTCTATGATGGGTGGCTAGCACACCTTTTAGGTTTAATTCTGATTGCCTGTAGATCCAAGACACATTTGATGGGCGCCATTAACACCTTCCAGCAGAACAATATGTTCAAGAAGGCATTGAAGTGAGTGCAATATCCTGGTTTATGTATGCAATCCAGGGTCTAATTTACCAATATCCACTGAAAACAGGGTGCACTTTTATTGTCCCATCTTTCAATTTGAGCCTCAAATATCATCCATCTATTTCCCCTTTATCATTATTATCAGGGAGGAGATGAGTCCTTTAGGCTATGGGATTACTCAAAGGGAGAAAGAAAATCATTCCCAACATAGATGACAGAACTAATTAAATGATGTTTTAATAAACATAAGAGTATATTTCAGTCTTGATGCATGGGAATCTATACACATAACTATCAAAGCATTAATGAGTTATATATACAAATTATGATAAACGGAGATATGGATATTCAGAAACATTAAAAGGGGTGGTGGTGAGGAAGAGGTCCCCGAGTTAAATAATACATTGTTTGTGCAAGGAAAGGGTCAGCCAAATCCATTAATCCCCTAATTTAGAAAAATCTGATGGCATCGTGGATTTAGATCTAATTGAAATATTTTCATAGAATCAGAAAAATCTGTGTTCTGTTTTTTCAGTAGAAGACGCGAGCTATTCTGAATGTTGTGTGCATCCGGTGCTATTTATCAGAGAGTTATATAATTTTATTGGTGTCAAACTCATCAGAGGTTTTGTTTCTTTTCTTTTTATTTTTCCCCTGTGCTCTCTGTACTGTGTCAATCAAAATTTACACTGCTGTTCTTCTCATGGCAAGGTCAAGCTCTCTGCTCTGAGGAGATAATGAACATCATCAGCAAAGTCATAAAAAAGGTTGTCAGCCAAATTCCTAAAGAAGCAGATGGAAATGTACTGTGTGTGATGGCTTGAAAAAGTTCCTTAACCTGAACTAAATGGCCATATGAAAACCCAGAAAAATATACAATGACCATTGGAAAAGCACAAACTGATCCTTAATATATGTCTCTATTTGTGCTACTGCTACAAAAGCTGGAATATTAAAGCTCTTTCTAGCCTCATCATTTTAAATTCCCCAAAAATCTTTGGCCTCAATTTTCAAAAGTGACTAGTGACTTTGGATGCTTCCATTTTGAGGCCTGAAGGGGCCTGGTTTTCAGAGGGCAGGTGTACAGCATTTTCTGAAAATCGGGTTCCTTCACATTGCCTTGAGTTGGGCACCTAGAATCAATAATCACCTTTGAAATGCTAAGTTTTGTTGAAGCCCTGCTGGTTAAGGTCCCAGTTCTGACAGACTTACTCACATACTTCTGTACCAGGAGTGGTAGCTTCCTTTCTCATAAAAAAGAAATGGCCATGCACTGGTGGAACCCTTTCTTGAATAAGGAGGTAAAAGTAACCTTTTGGGGTGTAATGAATGTTTTGTTTTATTTTCACCTAATCTCCCCAGACCTTATATGTTCTTTGACTAAGCGTCCTACAATGGTCACACTATAAGAGCAGTAATGACCAGGAGGGCTCCCCTGAGGGAGACAGGAATATGTTCAGGAAATCTGACAGCATTTCAGATCACAGCAGTGAACTCTACATGGATGATTTGAATAAGCTTGTTGTCCAGCATCTCCATAAATTATTTCTTGCTTGTAAATGAGGGGAGAGGGAAATCAACATACAAAAACTTGACTAAGGTTATATTGCCCTTGATCAGAGATGAATCACTAAGGGTTTGGGTGACATTCAGGGTTATTTGTTTATTAAAAAATCAAACTTTCCCTGCTTTCACCAGTAGGTTTGTTATTGCTGGCCCTACCAATCTCTCTACTTGACCATGTAGGGTCAGTTGCTATTGTTTCCAAATCTGACTGTAATAGTGTTCCTTGAGGAATTGAAATGAAGAAAAATATTATCATAAACTCTAGCCTCTCCATACCACACATCCACATGCAGAAATAAAGAAAAATGGCCCTTCAGCCCTAGTGAGCTTGATGCAGAAAAAACACAGCAGCCAGCTTTGTTACCTTACATAGCCTAAAGTGGGTAGATTATTGGTGGTTAATGGAGCCTAAGTAAATCTGAATTAGCACTCTTTGTTGGTGAAAATGTGACTCAGTGCCATGGTATTATGGGGGAAAGCAATTAACTTTTCTGAAATGTTGAAGTACTTTTGGTTGAAAACAGATGCATGTCAATTTCCAGGATGTAAACTACTAAATGTGCCTTATGTGCTAGAAATGTACTTGCACATAATGGAACTTTCAGACCATAATATATTCCTAGAAGCCTTATGCTTGCACATGATGCTGAATTTGTGCATGCCTCCTGTATTTAAATCACTGGGTAGAGTTTAAGTATCTTTTAAAAGATAGCATCATGTTTGTTAGGATCAAATTTGTGACCTATGCTAGCTTATTTCATATATCTGTTTGGAAAATCCTTATAGCTTTTATTATTTTTTATATTGTTCAATGATTTTATTTTTAAAAGTCTAAATGAAATCTACTGCAGCAGCAGCCACAGAGCTGTCTCAGGAGCAATGCTGATAAACCATCCATGATGGGCAAGTGAAAGAAAAAGTACTTTAGCAAGGAGAAAGATTTCAGTTTCCAGGTTGCATGGGGTTATCTCAAACAACAAATAAAATGATTTTTAATATTTGTCAAAGTTTTGCTTGTCTTTGTAACAAAATTTTAAAAATTCTCTGATAAAGCAAAGTAGTCGTCTGTAGGGCATGTCATGATTCATTTTTCTCTTGTTTTTTGTAGCTTCCAATCATCCACTGCCCAAAGTTACATTTTGGTTAATAAACTTCAATTGTTCCTTTATTTTATACATAGCCTTCTTTAATTTTCCACTCAGAAGTAAATAGAAGCCTTTTCATCTTTAGTAGGCTTGGAGAAATGTTTTACTTGTGAAGAATTGCAAAGCAGTGCACCTTTATTTGCTTTGTTTCTCCATCCTTCCTTTAAATGTCACACTCTGGCTCTTCAGAAATCTGTCTGACCTCTGATGTCCTATACAAATACTAAATGCTTCATAAATTACTTTTTACTTTGGAAGGGCAAGCTACAACATTGTATTTTCCCTTCTCCACCCCATTAGTGCTTTGAAATCTTCCTTAATTCATTTCCTTGAGGCCTGGTCTATACTACATTACATCAGCATAATGATGCTGCTCAGGGTTATGAAAAATCCACTCCCCATGAGCACTGTAAGTAAGCAGACCTAAGTTCCCATTGAGACAATGCTAGGTCAATGGAAGAATTCCTTCAGCCTACCCACTGCCTCATGGCAGGATTACCTGTGCCAATAGGAAAATCCATCCAATTGGTATAGCTGGTATCGACACTGGAGCACTACAGCAGTGCAGCTGTGCTGCTGTAGCATTTTAAGTGTGGACATACCTTGAGTTTTAATAGTTTTATAGCGCTGATATTTTTCCAGAGCATTCTTCCAGTTGGAGAATCTTTATATGGTGAATACACCAACAACTCCTGAATGCTCATGCATAAAAGCAACAACATACTGTACTAAAGACCAGTTTTTTTTAGGATTCAGCCCAGTAATCAAGGCATGAAAAGTAAATGTACATGGCAATTAACTTTTACCCTCTCTTATGATTTTAAGCCTTTTCAGGGAACTGTCTTCTGGGACCCTTCTTTAAAGTATTCATGATGGATAATAACTGCATTAAAGTTATTTCCTCACTGATGTGAGGGGAAGTCAGTATTCAAGTTTAGTTTAGTATTAGCAAGCTGAGTGAAACTGCCACTCTTCAAAACCACACCAGCAAGAGGAGAACAGAGCGGTGGGTCTGGGTCCTCTCTATGCTCCCTTAAGAAAAAACACGTTGGCTGTTGGAGTAAGTGCTGAGGGATCTTCTCTTGCTGAGAGCCCTTCTTCTCTGGGGCAAGGAGAGGGAGGGGAAACCCCTGCTGCTCCTGAGGGGAAGGAAGCTCCTGCTGCTGCTTCTTGGAGGGAAAATGGACTCCATGTGACTGGCTTTGCTTCTTCTGGAGGGAAGGAGGGACTGCTTTGCCACTGTCATTTCAAGTGGGGGACAGGGACAGGGCCGGTTCCAGGCACCAGCGAAGGAAGCAGGTGCCTGGGGCGGCCAATAGAAAGGGGTAGCTCTCCATCCATTATTGGGGCAGCGCATCCGGGTCTCCAGCAGCAATTCAGCGGCAGGTTCTTCAGTCCCTCTCTTCCTCTTTGGCGGCACTTCCGCGGCAACTCAATTGCTCCGCATCAGTCTTCGGCGGCACTTCGGCGGCAGCTCAGTCTCGCTCCGCTTCAGTCTTCGGCGGCACTTCGGCGGCAGCTCAATCGGGTTTTTCTTTTTCCTTGAGGTGGCAAAAAAAGCTGGAGCTGGCCCTGGACAGGACCATGGTATGCGAGCCATGGAAGGTCCCATGTTGTTGTGGGCCTGACACTCCAGATTGCTTTAGTCCAGCCCTTGTGTCTAGATGTTTATGTGACTGTGGCTATGCCCAGAAATATTTGGGGGGCACAAAACTGGGCCAACAGTTATATACACCTACAAGTCCATAGGTAGAAAAGGAGGCCAGCTGTGGAAATTTTGGCTTGAAACGTAGTTTGGAGCAGGAAACCAGTAATTTCATTTGAAATTAAATGTACTGAATTAGCTCCCAATTCTGCAAATCTGGGCCCTATGGAGAGTCTCTCTCTGACTGAACTCAGGCTCCCCTTTTATTCCTCAGCAGGCCTGGTTGTGAGTCATGAATCAGGTGACTTTAACAATTCTGAATAAGAGTGTCCACCCAAGTGTTTAAATAACTCACTTTAAAGGTGCACTTTCAATTAATGCACATTAAATTTCCTGATTTTCCCTGATTAGCCCGTATGCCAGGGGTGGGCAAACTTTTTGGCCTGAGGGCCACATCAAGGTTCCGAAACTGTATGGAGGGCTGGGGTGTAGTGTATTAAATTGCTCCCCATAAGAACGTGCTACTTACCGAGCACAAGCACTGGCAGCCGTAAGTAGCACATTCCTACAGAGAGCAATTTAATACACTACACCCCAGCGGCTCTCGCAGTGCTGACTGCAAGGTGAGTTCAGGCTGCGGGGAAGGGGCCGGGGGCTAGCCTCCCTGGCCGGGAGCTCAAGGGCTGGGCAGGACGGTCCCGCGGGCCGTAGTTTGCCCACCTCTGCCTTAGGCTAAGCCCCAACCCTCATCCAGGGCCTCACCCTGTGACACACTCATTTCTGTGTAACAAATATTTTTCACCTGAATTTAATCCAGAAGTCTAAAGTACTTGGGTTCTGTATTAGGATTCTGAATAAAAGTACCATTCATCATTCATTACCAGTTTTCATGTATCAAACAACAAACTGAGGATTTGAAGGGAAGAACGGTCTGGGTTTTCCTCAGTTATAAGGTGTAAAGTGAGGAAAAAAGACCAAAAACTACCAGTTATAAAAAGGATTTCACATTCCTTGGCATTCAGTCCTTTTCCATAACCCAGTATAGTCTCTGGACATAAAAATGAGCATTGCTTCAGTGAAGTTCATCATAGATTCCCAGGCCAGAAGGGACCATTGTGATAATCTAGTCTGACTTCCTGTAAAGCACAGACCATAGAACTTCCCTAAAATAATTCCTAGAACATATCTTTTAAAAAAAAAATCTAATCTTGATTTAAAAACGGTCAGTGCTGGAGAATCCCTATTACCCTGGTAAATTATTCCAATGGTTAATTACCCCCACTCTTAAAAATGTACATCTGATATCCAATCTGAATTTGTCTAACTTTCACTTCCAGCCATTGGAGCAGTGTTTGTGTTTTGTGCCAGACTTTTTAAAAGCACAAGCTTTTGACATATATAATTATGAGCACGTAGAATTTACTGAAAGTTGATTGCATACTTGTAATAGTAACCACTGATGTATTCATCCTGAATACAAAGCAATTTAAAAAAAACCAAGAACATTAATTGTTCTTTGGAAAGTACAAATGTCTAGCTCCAAATATAGTGGGCAGGGCCGTGAAACTTTTGTCATGTAATTTAACTGGAGATGGGTCCAAGTCACAAAGTTCAAATGTTTCCAAATATTCAATGTTGAGATGCAAAGTTTTAATTTGATTACATCTCTGGTTCTTGCCTTCATTCACTCTACTGTTTGAGTCTGAATACAAGACTGTCATTTTGCAGTGCTTTTTGTGATCTGGACAAATAACCCACAAGGCACTGAGGCCCAGGTGTTTATATCTTTGAGGACCTGGTCCTAAACTCTTTTTCACTTATGACCTAGAGGAGGCTATGAATCCTGGTGTCAAAAGTTTAAAAGGCTAGCATAGCAATCAATCATGTAGCTTAGCTATTGTTAGAATAAGAATCTGAAAATCTCCCCAGAAGTAAATACAGTATTAAGTTATGCTGAAAGCAGTTCAGGATCATGGCTTTGGAAAAGTCAGTAATTATCTATGAAAGACAGGGATTGATGACCTTGAGATAAGACAGGTAATCAGCTTGTTTCTCACTACTGCTGGCCGTTTGGTTGTTATTACTTAGGCCTGGGTCTACACTATGACTTTAATTCGAATTTAGCAGCGTTAAATTGAATTAACCCTGCACCCGTCACACAACAAAACCATTTATTTTGAAATAAAGGGCTCTTAAAATCGATTTCTGTACTCCACCCCGACGAGCGGAGTAGCGCCAAAATTGATATTGTCATTTTGAATTAGGGTTAGTGTGGCCGCAATTCGATGGTATTGGCCTCCAGGAACTATCCCACAGTGCACCATTGTGACTGCTCTGGACAGCAATCTGAACTCAGATGCACTGGCCAGGTAGACAGGAAAAGCCCCACGAACATTTGAATTTTATTTCCTGTTTGCCCAGCGTGGAGAGCACAGGTGACCACAGATAGCTCATCAGCACAGGTAACCATGCAGGCCGATAATCGAAAAAGATCACCAGCATGGACCGTTCGGGAGGTACTGGATCTGATCGCTATATGGGGAGAGGATTCAGTGCTAGCAGAACTTCATTCGAAAAGACAAAATGCCAAAACTTTTGAAAAAATGTCCAAGGGCATGATGGAGAGAGGCCACAATAGGGACTCAGATCAGTGCCATGTGAAAGTCGAGGAGCTCAGACAAACCTATCAAAAAACAAAGGAGGCAAACAGTTGCTCCGGGTCAGAGCCGCGGACATGCCGCTTCTACGCCGAGCTGCATGCAGTTCTAGGGGGGGCCACCACCACTACCCCACCTCTGACCGTGGACTCCGAGGTGGGGGTAATCTCATCAGCTACACCTGAGGATTCTGCGGATGGGGAAGAGGAGGAGGAGGAGGAGGACGAGCTTGCGGAGAGCACACAGCACTCCGTTCTCCCCAACAGCCAGGATCTTTTTCTCAGCCTGACTGAAGTACCCTTCCAACCCTCCCAAGCCAGTATCCAAGACCATGACCCCATGGAAGGGACCTCAGGTGAGTTTACCTTTTAAAATATAAAACTTGTTTTAAAAGCAAGCGTTTTTTAATGATTACTTTGCCCTGAGGACTTGGGATGCATTCGCGGCCAGTACAGCTACTGGAAAAGTCTGTTAACGTGTCTGGGGATGGAGCGGAAATCCTCCAGGGACATCTCCATGAAGCTCTCCTGGAAGTACTCCAAAAGCCTTTCCACAAGGTTTCTGGGCAGTGCAGCCTTATTCCGTCCCCCATGGTAGGACACTTGACCATGCCATACTTGCAACAAGTAATCTGGTATCATTGCATGACAAAGCCTGGCAGCATATGGTCCCGGTGTTTGCTGGCATTCAAGCAACATCCGTTCTTTATCTCACTGTGTAATCCTCAGGAGAGTGATATCCTGGTAACCTGGTTGAAATACGGGAATTTAATTAAGGGGACAGAGGTGGCCGTTCCTACTGGGCTGTTTGCCTGTGGCTGAAAAGAAATCCTTCCCTGCAGTTAGCAAAGCGCGGGGGGCGGGAGGGGGAGAGAATTGGCCCTGAGCTTTTCGCGTTTGGCTAGCAGGGATCTTCCCTGATACCAACCACGCGGTGTGGGGAGGGGTAAAGTGATCATCCCAGAGAATTCATGGCGGGGTGGGGGGTGTTAGTTTGGTTCCTGCAGGGATCTTCCCTGATACCAGCCACGCGGTGGGGGGAGGGATAAAGCGATCATCCAGAGAATTGGATGGGGGGGGGGGAGGCTAGTTTGTTTTCTGCTGCTGAAGGTTAACAGGAAAACCGCAGCTCTCAACGGGCTTTGCTTGGTATGTGGGAAAGGAGGGCTCAGAAGCCGAAAGACAATGGTTACCATGGCCACATGCAAGCCAAATTCTGTTGCCCGGACCTGCATCAGTGATCTCTAGCAGCAAAGCCAGAGGCACTTAATATTAAGAGGCAAAATGCAACCTTGCAAAGAAATCACATGTGCCATGTAATGTGAATAGTGTTGGTCACCATGAGAGAGTATAAGCATTGTTCTGCAAAATGTATCTTTTTAAAAAATTCTCTCCTTTTTTCCCTCCCTCCAGCAGCTGCAAATTTTTCAAGCCTCCCTCCTCCGTCCCGAAGGCTATCTCAGATAAGGCGTTGGAAAAAGAAGACACGAGACGAGATGTTCGCGGAAATCATGGAATCCACCCGCAGTGAAAGAGCTCATCTGAATGAGTGGAAGGACACGGTTTCAAAGTATAGGAAAGAAGCCAGTGAACGTGAGGACATGAGGGACCAACGTGAGGACATGAGGGACCAACGTGAGGAGAGGAGAGGCGCTCGAGATGAGAGGTGGCCCACTCCAAATTGATTCCCGACTGACCAGCTGGCGTTGCAAGCTTCCACAGGGCTAGCGCCACTCACTTCTCAACTGTGAGGGCTGCTCTCATCTTGGTATTCTGGCGCTTCAGGGCAGGGGAAAGCAAGTCACAAAGTTCCATGAAAGTGCCCTTATGCATGCGAAAGTTTCGCAGCCACTGGGAATCGTCCCACACCTGCAACACTATGTGGTCCCACCAGTCTGTGCTTGTTTCCTGGGCCCAGAATCGGCGTTCCACAGATAGAACCTGCCCCATTAACAACATGATCTCCAAAGCACCAGGGCCCACGGTTTGAGAGAATTCTGTGTCCATGTCAATGTCCATGTCCTCATCACTCTTGTTGCTGCACTGCCATCGCCGCCTCCTCCTCTCCTCGTTTTTCTGGTCCTGGCTCAGCATAAACTGCACAAGAATGCGCGAGGTGTTTACAATGTTCATGACTGCTGTCTTGAGCTGAGCGGGCTCCATGCTTGCCGTGGTATGGAGTCTGCAGTGTTCACCCAGGAAAAAAGGCGCGAAATAGTTGTCTGTCGTTGCTTTCATGGAGGGAGGGGTGAGGCTGTACCCAGAACCACCTGTGACAATGTTTTTTGCCCCATCAGGCACTGGGATCTCAACCCAGAATTCCAATGGGCGGGGGAGACTGCAGGAACTATGGGATAGCTATGGGATAACTACCCACAGTGCAATGCTCCAGAAATCGACGCTAGCCCCGGTACATGGACGCACACCGCCAAATTAATGTGCTTAGTGTGGCCGCATGCATTCGACTTTATACAATCTGTTTCCAAAATTCGAATTAATATAAATTCGGATTAATCCCGTAGTATAGACATACCCTTTGCTGCTGTGACCATAGCTAGTCGATAGGCATTCTCCAGTCATTGCTTTAATTTCTTTATATATAGAAGATACCTCTCAGGGCCATACCCATCTGAAGTCAGTCCAAAACAAATGTCCATGCGTAGTCTCGCTTCCCTCCCCAAAATTAACTAATAAGAGTAGCATCCAGTAATATCATTTCTAGTACAACTGTAAGCTGTGACACTGTGAAATATGTTGGCCCCCATTTGTGATTTTCTATCAAGCTGACAGTCCCAGACATGTTCAAAAGTGTCCTGTTGGCTGTGGGTCTCCTTGTGGGTGATATGGAATAGTCTGGGATTTCTGTACCCCAATTATTTGTAATGGTTCTTTGATAAATCTACTTTCAAAGTCATGCCCGGGAACAGAGTGAATTCTGGCAGGCCATCCAAAATACTTGAACCATAGTATCTTGTCTACAGCGGTAGCACACTGATCTTTCATGGGGAACATTTGTGCGTATTAAGTGAAATGATCTGTTACCAGTTATCTTTATTGTCAGGTTCTAAGGACAGAAAGTCAATACACACAAGATCCATGGGGTCCCTTGCTTTGGATGTTAACTAACTAGGAAGGTGGTTTGGATAATGTCTTCCAAGCTAAACCTCTGGTGCAATACTTAAAATAGTCCTTTACATCCCTCACTGATCTGAGCCAATAGAATCTTTTACTTACCCTCTCAAATGTCCAGTCTACCCCAAAGTGCCCGCCTTCATCATGCAAGGACTTCTGCTCCAGGCATCATCAGCTGATGGTGATGGAGCGAGTCCCTCGTCTCTCAATATAACAGGCCCCCTTTTAATATCATCCTGTCTCACTCGCTCAAGATCAGTTTGGTATCTGGATGGGCATTCTGTATGGTATTCACAGGTCTCCCCAGTCCTTTGGCAGTCAGAATCACTTTCGGCTAGGATCTGTACGCCGAGTAGTGTGGATATCCTTTGGGTGCAGTATAGGAGACATTTGTACACATGATAGGTATAGTATAGGAGGGCTCCAAGCACTTTGATAAGCTAATCTGGTTCACAATGGCATCAATAAGATAGGTCTCAGCCATTTTATACAAAGCTCTCACTCCAGGAGCTGGGATGTCAAACCATTCCTGGTCTGGTAACCTCTCTCTCTCTCTGTGGCCTTCTGCATCAGAAACTGACACTGTATTTGAAATCATAATAGGTAGCCAACGCTGATACCCACCTATGCCCTGTGACATCCGAACGAGCCAACTTCTGCATATAAATTAAGGGATTGTTATCAGAACAGACTGAAATCATGGAATTTCTTGGTCACAGCCCACTTTACCTATAAGAACTCTAATATGTGAACTGAAGATTGTTGTCTGAATCTTCTCCTATTAACATAGGCAACATGTCTCTATTGATCTGGATATTCTTGGTGGAGGATTCCGTCAAGTCCTTCTGTACTAGTATCAATGTGTAATAGGGAGTCAACAAAGGGCAGAAAATTTGTCTACAAATAACCTATACTAATAGAAGAAGGTTTTGGGTCCTGGCCATGTCCTCAGGGTGTTCAGCTTATCCGGACCTGCAGCAACTCCATCTCAAGAGACATTAGCCACCTGTAGCATTATTGATACTTTTGTACAAGATGAGGTTTTGGCTACACCTCTCTTCACCATCAATCTCTTCACCAGCAACGCTCCGGAAGTCGACGCTAGCCTCGGTACATGGACGCACACCGCCGAATTAATGTGCTTAGTGTGGCCGCATGCACTCGATTTTATACACTCAGTTGCCAAAAATCGAATTCTATAAATTCGGAGTAATCCCGTAGTGTAGACATACCCTTATACTTCTACTTTCCTATCATTCAACTATTTGATTGATGTTCAGGGTTTTTGCCCCTAAAGCTTTTTTGTTGTAGGTTTATAGGTTTGTCCACAATACTTATAACTCTCATTTCTAACCTGTATTCAACAGCCACCATCCTCTTTACTATATAAATACTCTGTAATGTAAAGTAAGGCTGAATCATTAGATATTTTAGGTAAGCCTGTTGGAATCCTATAGTTAAACTCAGTTAATTTCCATTACAAAGCTCTTTGTTATTCTGTGTAACTCTATCACTGGGGTACTTCTTGATGTACAAAATTTCAGAAATGGAGAAAATGTGTAGTTTCAGAAATTTCTTCCCAAACTTCCCCCACCCCTGAGCCCAAGACAATTTGTCTGGGTTTTGTTTTGTTTCTTCTCTTATATGAAAGTTTACAGATTTGGGAATTCTTTTGTATTTGAGTAATTTAAAAAAGCCTTCAGGTTAGCTTATAATGTGATTTTTGCAAGCAAGTAGCCATTTTATTGAATCTATCAATCTATCCCTAGTACATTGTGATATCTGAGAGTGAAAAGTGGGGCTGAGCTGCAGACAATCAAAACTGAATCCAAGTATTCCCACTGAGAGTGCTCTGATCTGGGATTCTGGGCTGGATTTATTTCTTCAGGCAACTAGGGTGGGACTATTCAAAAGCATTCAGTATTGGCTGAACTTTGCTCCCACTGAGACCATTGAGAGTGTTATTCCTGACTCATGGTAGCAGAGTGAGGGCCAATGCTGAACATTTTTGATAATTCCCCTAGTCCATAAATTAGTTTATATATTGTGAAAACAGGAAGAGATTTCTCTCTCTTCCAGGCTTCTTGGATTGTGAAACATTATTTGTAGAATCATAGCACGAAGGAGCCCCAGACAAGGACGCCATTATGCTATGTGTGCACCAATAAGAATGGGACATGAGAAAATATGGATGACTCTTAGGTCAAACTATTTCACTTCTTCCTTTTTCATTTAGAATCACAGAAATGTAGGACTGTAAGGGACCTTGATAGGTCATCAGTCTCCTGCACTAAGACAGGACTAAGTATTATCTAGACCATCTCTGACAGGTCTTTGTCTAACGTGTTTTTAAAAACCTCCACAACCTGCTTAGGTAATTTGTTCCAATGTTTTCACTACCCTTACAGTTAGGAAGTTTTTGTTAATGTCTAATCTAAACCTCCCTTGCCGCAATTTAAGCCCATTACTTGTTGACCTGTGCTCACTGGATAAAGAGAGCAATTGAACACCCTCCTCTTTATAATAATCTTTTACAAACTCAAAGATTGTTATCATGTCTCTCCTGGTCTTCCCAGGACCAGATTTTTTTCACTTTCCTCAGAGGTCATATTTTCTAGATCTTTATTCATTTCCTGTGGACTTGCTCCAATTTGTCCACATCTTTCCTGAAGCATGGTGCCCAGAACTGGACGCAGTCCAATTGAAGCCTTATTAGTGATGAGTATAGTGGAAGAATTACTTCTCATGTCTTGCTTGCAACACTCCTGTTAATACATCCCAGATAGGGTGACCGGCAGCAAGTATGAAAAATCGGGACAGGGGAAGGGGGTAATAGGAGCCTATATAAGAAAAAGACCCAAAAATCGGGACTGTCCCTATAAAATCGGGACATCTTGTCACCCTAATCCCAGAATTATCTTTGCCTTTTTTTTTGCAACAGTATCAGATTGTTGACTCATGTTTAGTTTGTGCTCAATTATAACCTCCAGATACCTTTCTGCAGTACTCCTTCCTAGGCAGTCATTTCCCATTTGTATTTGCACAATTGATTATTGCTTCATAAATGTCATATTTTGCATTTGTCATTATTGAATTTCAACCTCTTAAATTCAGACCATTTCACTTGTTTAGAAGTGATTATCAGCAGTATGTTGGTTTAAATCAAACCTCTATCACTATTTGCATTTGCTATAGTACTTTTCAGTTGTGAATGTAGAGGTAGTGGTTCACAAGCAGTTTAATAAAAAGATACCTTTGAAATTGATCCAACAAATGATTTTTAATAAACAAACTTTTGCAGTAAATGTCAGTTGAGCTCAGCATTCACTGCCAGAAATACCTACAGTAACCAGTGTAGCTCACTATACTTAAAATTGGAAAGTAGTGTTGTACCACAAATACTGCGGGGAGGCAAATGTTGAGTTTTTTATTACATCCCCTATCATGTTCTTTCATCCTGCTCACTTATTCCCACCATGGAGCATTTGAGCTGAAAAGCTGTGTGTTAGAAATTATTTTTGGTCATTTAAAAAGGACCAAATTATCTAGCTCACTATTTGTCTTACTGTAAAATTAGATCTTACTACTCTGATCTGAAATGGAGATAATTTGTAAAACAATAACTGATGACAAAATGTTGTTGTTTTTTGTCTGTCAAGACAGCTGATTATACTCATACAGTGAGTATAATGAACAAACAACAAAATAGTTAACAGGATGTTTGCGGGGAGGGTATGATTCTGTTCCCCTTTCCCACTCAAAGCCTGATAAAGTTGTTAATATACGTCAGGGGTTCTCAAACTGGGGGTCAGGACCCCTTAGGGGGTCACGAGGTTATTACATGGGAGGTAGCGAGCTGTTGTCTCCACCCCAAACCCTGCTTTGCATCCAGCATTTATAATGGTGTTAAATATATAAAAGTGTTTTTTTTTTTAATTTATGGGGTAGGAGGTTGCACTCAGAGGCTTGCTGTGTGAAAGCAGTCACCAGTACAAAAGTTTGAGAACCACTGATATAGGTAGAATCTTGTGAGAGATTAGGGTTCCCACTGCATTTGAAATCAATCATCAACCTGAAACAACCTCAGAATGTTTGCAACCAGGTATACATTTGAAAGAGAATATATAGCCAGATGCAACTATTTCCCATTTTGACACCTTTCTTTAAAGAAATAACATACTGATGGCAAAATTCTGTTCTTGGATCTGCACAGAGGGTCTCTCTGATATTCTGCTCTCTATGCACACAAACTTTCTACTAATGTTAGGTGGTGTTCTCCACCAATAAGACCTACAGAATATCAGCATCAGGATCCATGGTGTAGAGCTGAGATCATAACTCTGCCCCTTTAAGATAAAACAGACTAAAGAGAAACATGGCTAGTTTCCAAAGAGAAGGATCCACCATTTTACACTATTTGTTTGTGGACTAGTAACTCCCCTTTCCAAGAACAGGTACATCTTTATGAAATTGTGCAAGTAATGCAAAATACATACATTTCAAAATTTATAGATGAAGTCTGGGAATTAGGATAGTGAGCTTCCTGATTGGTAACCCTGGTTGGCGAGTTTATGTTGTTGTTTTACTGTCTTGATGGTTAAAAAGATTTAATGTCCGGGGATGGGGGGAATGCAGGGAGAGAGGCAGGGGATCCACGGGGGACATGTTATAACATTGTACAGTTCACACAACCATAGTCTGGAGTGTGGTGCCCTGTTACGATAAGGTAAGAAAAATGAAAAAAACCCTACAAAAATACATAGTGGTTCTCTAAAATGTTTTCATAATGATGAACTCTAGTCAGCACCAGAACCCATTTTCATAGTGGGGTGGGAGGAGACTGGAAAGGTGACCGGTGATTAGTTTTTGTTGGTGAAAGGGTGGCCAGTGGCTGGTTTTTCTGAGTCTCAGTGGTGGCAACCCTTCTAGGAGTTGGGCCCAATTCTGAATTTATATATAGACAAAGAACTCCCTCTGACTTCAATAGGAAATGCATGAATATAATTGATGGCAGAATTGGGTTTCAAGGGTGAAATGCTGGCTTCATTTAAATCATTGGTAAAACTCCATTGAATTTAATGGGTCAAGGATTTTACCCTACAGCTCTCCCTACTTGATTCTCACATACAATTCTGTTCCAATTCTAGAGATAGCAGGAATCCAGGAATGTTGTTGTAGAACTCTTGCTGTCGTCCGAGTGTATTAGAGCACTCTTATTGCCACATAAGGTGATGGGCATATTAAAGTATATAGTTCATTCCAGAGCTAGCAAAGAAAGCATAAACGGATGGTCTGAATCTTTAAAGCTTGAATGAAACACAGTGCTTCTGAGCTGTGGAATCCCATAGACCTTGCTATTACTGAATGGAACCATAATTAAACCAAATTATTTCCCAATTATGTATTTCTAGACAGAAACTTATTTTTCACAAGCACAGTACTAATAGAAACATCAGAAAACTGACAGATTTTTTTTCATAGCATCCCTAGGTACTTTTCAGCACACTTGTTTTTTAAGTCACTAAGTAAAGCAGAACTAAAAAGTTGTGTTTAACATGAATTTAAAGGCTGCCCCTGATTGACATGAATAAATATTAAATGGTGGATTCTCCAAAGCTAAGGGACACTCTGGGCAAAAGTTGCCCACTAACCATAAAGAGTTTAACCTTGGGTATTGTCATCTGAAAAATATTCATTGAAGGATAAAGCATGTAAAGACTCATATCTAGTAATCAAGCCTGACAAACTGTATAGTACAAGCAATAACCTGTCTGGTGGGACAATCAAATTCTCCCTCCCCCTGTATTTTAAAATGACAATGTTGTTGAATTGGAACCCAGAGCATATTTTGTTCAGTCAACAATAATGTGAACTTACTTGTAAGAAAATAAATGGGGCAGCATATTGAAGAAATGGTAAATCAAAAATCATGATGTTGCAATGGTATCATTGTGTATAAATGCAAGCCATGGATTCCAAATAAGTGCGGAAATACGATAAAGTTAATTTCAGTATTTGAAAGGATGCATTGCATATATGAAAATAGAAAATGAATTAACGGAGCTGTAGCCTTTCATCTCTCAAGTGGTAGTAAATTGGTGGTATTGTATACAGAGAAAAGAGGCACCTGCCATTTGAATATATATGATGATGATCATTCTATCAGAGTGATGTTCCAGGCAGTACATAAACTTTTTTAAATCAATGGAAGCACAGGAATTCTAAAATCCAAATTAAATAATCATCATGCATTTTATTAGTGAGGTAATATATATTATTGGACCAACTTCTGTTGGTGGAAGGTACAAGCTTTTGAGCTACACAGAGCCCTTCTTCAGCTCTGGGGAAGGAAGCAGAGTATCTGGGCTAAATACAAATTGGGACAGATTGTTAGGCATAAAGGGTAACATGCTGGAGGCAGTCACTTGAAATGAAGTGAGCAATTGGGGGTTAGATTGTTATGCATAAAGGTTTTGAAGTTGGCTATTAAGGATAGCCGGCCGTGTGGTGTTGCTAGGTGTTGTAATGATCCATAAAATCAGTGTCCTTGTTAAATCCATGGCTTTTGGTGTCTAGCAGAGTTATGAATTTAAATCCCCAGGCTTGCCTTTTGAAAGTGTTGTGCAGGTTTCCCTTGAGGACAAGTATTGAAAGATCAAATATGGAGCGATCTGCAGGTTTTGCATCTATTATGGTCTGGTGCCACTTTGAGTTGGTGTATCCTGGTCCATGGGCACTTGCTTTGAATGATGAATTTGGCAAGGTTGTGTGTGAAGAAGAGGAAGCTCTTCAAGATGGGGTCCCCATTAAATATGGATTGTAATTGTTTGATACCCTATATGGGTTCCAGTGTGGGGCGGTAGGGAACAACTAGGGATGTGTGGTTACATTTTATAAGTTACACTTTAGAAAACTAAACAAACATTTACTGAAGCATAATGGTGGGAATTTCAGTTCATAAAAATCATGTTTGAATTGGCTGTGTGTTTTAATTTCATAGTCTGAAATCATGTTAATTGAAGTTATGCTTCTGGATGTGAACCTGAGAGTTTGAATAGCAGTTTTATACCCTCATTTGGGTTTCTCCAGGAGAAAAGAACATCTGGATGTCAAACTTGTCTTATTTGTTAAGTCTAACAGTTTCAAATGTAGGTGCCTAAAGATAAGCATCTAAAACCAGAATTATGTGCCTAAATTAAAGAAACTTAGCATCTTGAAAAATCATTCCACTTTTATTTAGGTGGTAAACTTCTGGATAAATGTTTGGATTTAGGCACTGAAGGATGAAATTATTGGCCTAATTATCTTTTAAAAACATAACAAAATTAGAAGCAACAGTTAAGTAGGTATTATAATAACTGGCCTGTGTGACAGGATCAGGTCAGATATCTATAGGAGAGTGATAGAAGGCAGATATATTAGCCCCAGATTAAGTAGGTCTCTTTTCCCTGGGTAAGGTAACAGGGAAGGTTCCAGAACAATCAGGAAGTTTCTGGAAGAATTAAGGCAGACAGGCTGATTAGAACACCTGCAGCCAATTAAGAAGCAGCTAGAATCAATTAAGGCAGGCTAATCAGGGCACCTGGGTTTAAAAAGGAGCTCACCCCAGCTTGTGGTGTGGGGGTAAGGAGCTGGGAATGAGAGGATGTGCTGCCGGAGGACTGAGGAGCATAAGCATTAACGGACACCAAGAAGAAGGTCCTGTGGTGAGGATAAAGAAGGTGTTGGGAGGAGGCCATGGGGAAGTAGCCCAGGGAATTGTAGCTGTTGTGCAGCTGTTCCAGGAGGCACTCTAGACAGCTGCAGTCTACAGGGCCCTGGGCTGGAACCTGGAGCAGAGGGAGGGACTGGGTTCCCCCCAAACCTCCCAATTGACTTGGACTGTGGGTTCTACCAGAGCAGAAGGTCTCTGGGCTGTTCCCCAACCCACATGGTGAATATCTGAGGCAAGAAAATCTGCCAATAAGCACAGGACCCACCAAGATAGAGAAGGAATTTTGTCGCACCTGTGATTTCTAAAATGTGTACAAAGATCTTTCTAAGATGTAGTTTTATTATGACTTCAAATGTAGTACTTTGTGTTGAGAGCAAGGACTGCCTTTTTTTTTATTATTAGCTCTTGTCTGGACCAATCTGTTACAGCTTGTGAATGCACTGCAACACAAATTTTTAAACTTGGAATGCTTTTCTACTTTATCTTTTCTGTTAGAAAACTGCCTGTTTTGGAGAGAAGAAGATTATTTAAATTACAAATACTAAAATAAGAACAGGAGTACTAATGTGGCATTATGCATATTCTATAAATTTTGCTTCAAACAAAGGAGTTTTTGGAGAAGTCTCAAATCATTTTGCCAGACTTTTTAAGTTACCAATCACCCTGGTACAGTACAGGTTATGATTGAAATTTCAAAACAAACTGTATGGAACAGTTAAATATTTATCAATAAAATTAAGATGATAAAATGTACAATGGCAAAAATATATGCAGTATCTACAGCAATGATGCTAGCCAAAAATTCCCACCAGAGACCTGCCTAGGAGCCAGCAGCTCTTGCTACTGTAGGATTATATGCAATGGACCTGATGTTTTGCGGTGGGCTAATTCAATTGATTTCAGTGGAATTACTCTCACTCCCATGTAGCTAGGGAATCGTGCTGCGGGGTATTTGTGTAAAGCAATTACTATTGTTACAAATAGATTCTGCTTGTGCCTGTGGAGGCATGCTGCCATTCTGGGTATAGATGATGGCAGCAAAGCAGTGTTCTATAATGTTCAGAGAATCAGCCTGGTGTAACTACCCAGCCTAGTAAGAGTAAATTATCAGGAGTCTAGTTCTGATGTCATAGAGACTGCTTTGATCTATGGTAATTACATAGCTCTCATTACTGCAGCGAAGTACCTCTCAGTCTTTCACCCTCTAGTAGAGTAGAGAAGTACTGTTATCCTCATTTTACAGAGGATGAACTGAAGTCAAAGAGCAAAGCAACAGCTAAATACCTCTGAAAATCTAGATCTACATTACTTCTGCAAGATTACACAGGAACTCCATAGTAGTGGATGGCAGTGATCTCAGGTCTCCTTAATTTCAGGCTAGTGCACTAACTGCAGGACCAGGCTTCCTGTCAGGGTCAGTTTCAGGACTCTGGAATTGAACCTTCTGGGTCTTTAGGTGGCATCCTTAGCCACCACATCATGGTGGTGCACTACTCAGCTGCTCTTGACCAACAGCCTTAGTGTTAAAGGCCATACCAGCTATGCCCCAGACCCATGACTGGATGGACAGTCAGAACTCACATTGAGTACCCAGACGATATAAAGTCCCCAACCAGAATAGGAAGCTGCCTGAGCAACAGACCATTACCTGCTGGTTGCTGCCTAGTCTGCCTTGCCTTGCAACCTGACTTCTTATCCTCCTGCCTCTCCTGACCCTGCCTTGCCTCCTCGCCTAATCTCGCCTTCCCACTCACTGATCCAGTCCCTTCGATTGGATCTTCTGGCTTCTGACCCATGCGAGAACTTTAACTATTGCCGTGGGCTGCTTCTGATACTGATCAACCTCCTGGCTACCCAACCATCCACCCACACATGACTCTCCCTAGCCCGCCTTGGCCAGAGAACAGATCACAGGACTGCAGATCACAGAGGCTGTGAGAACAGATCACAGGACTGCAAGCGGGAACATTTCCCACAGCCCCATGGACCATATTGCTTTCAGGACCTGAACACCATGGTACCATTATTAGACCACTATGACAGGACTCATAGCAAGTTTTGGGGTTTCATGAACCAATGCAGGCTCTGTTTCCAGCTATAGCCCAAAGTCAACCAGACAAACTGGGCAAAGGTGGGACTGATCATAAAACTTCTAGGAGATGAGACCCTGGAGTGAGTGTTCCCTCTGCTAAACTAAGATCACCCCATATTGGCCAGCTGCTGTGACACCTTCCTAACGGCCTTTGTGACAATCTTCAATGACCCACACCAAGCTCACACCATGGAGGTGGCCCTAAAGAGACTCTGACAGGCCTCAGGTTCAGCTGCAATGTGGATAGCCCATTTCCAGTGAAAAGCAGCAGATACAGCTTGGAATGAGCTGGCCCAGCTACACCAATTCCATCTCAGTCTCCGCAAAGAAAGAAAAGATGTGCTTGCCTACATGGAGCCCATCAGTCTAGATGCATTTATTGAGCTGTGCCTCTTAATCAACAGCTGACTTAATAAGCAGTGACTTGAGTCCAGGCACTGACCTGCAAAGACTCACTCAACAAACCCATGCAGATGGAAATGGCAAGGACCAGACTGCACCCTTCCAAATGGGAACACTGACAGTGGGAGAACTTGTATTTTCTACTGTGAGGGTGGCACATGGTGTTCATCTGTCTTGCTAAGTCCCAAACTGCACAGTTTTTGGGGGAAAAAACAATGCCCAGCCTCAGTAAAGGGTTGAGCCTGGGCAACATCGGCAACACTCTATCAAGTCCCCTCCAGCGACCCATTGTGCATTCCTGGCCCAACACATTGAAATGTCCCCAAACCTACAATTCAAATTACAACTCTATCTCTGGGATTCTGGACAGGTACTTTCCCCTTGTAATACCCCCCACCAACAAGGCTCTGATTGACTCTGGGACAGGTGTAACTTCATGGACACTACAGTGGCTCAAGTACTCAGCCTATCCATACAGTTGCTCCTGATTTTAGTTGAGATAGTTGATGGGTTGCTGCTTGCCTCTTGCCCCATCAGTCAGAAAACTACATTTTTTTAAGTGATGGTTGGGAAGCACTATGAGATCCTCCAGTTTATTCTGAGCTGGTCCCCATGTTCCCTTTGATTCTCTGAATCCTCTGGTTGGTGAAACATGATCTGCATATCTCCTGGCATAAGCATACCATGATATTTAATGCTGAGCTTTTCCAGGACAACTGCCACCTGACTTCCAAGCTTGAACCTCCAGAATCTCAAGTCAGATGCCTTTCCCTGGCTGCAGAAACAGGAAGAGATGCTTGGGCAACAGAGCATCCCTCCTTTCTACTAAGATCAGTTAAGAACATAAGAACGGCCATACCAGGTCAGACCAAAGGTCCATCTAGCCCAGTATCCTGTCTACCGACAGTGGCCAAAGCCAGATGCCCCAGAGGGAGTGGACCAACAGGCAATGATCAAGTGATCTCTCTCCTGCCATCCATCTCCATCCTTTGACAAACAGAGGCTAGGGATACCATTCCTTACCCATCCTGGCTAATAGCCATTAATGGACTTAACCACCATGAATTTATCCAGTTCTCTTTTAAACGCTGTTATAGTCCTAGCCTTCACAACCTCCTCAGGTAAGGAGTTCCACAAGTTGACTATGCGCTGCGTGAAGAAGAATTTCCTTGTATTTGTTTTAAACCTGCTGCCTAATAATTTCATTTGGTGACCCCTAGTTCTTGTGTAACCCTTCTGCCAGGCCAGTTGATAGCAGCCAGGGCCGGGTTCAGTACGTAGGGGTCCCTTCCCAACAGCGTGACACAGAACCAGCTCGAGCCCCCACCCAGTGACCTGGAAAAATCTTTCACACACCCCTGGGTGCCTCGAAGAGGCAATACTTCCCCTCTCGCAAGCACAGAGCCTCAGTGTAGCAGAAAATGTTTAATAACATGAGGTAAATGACATAGCATTAAATTGGGAAAACACCACAACTAGAGTTCATAGACCAAACCATGAGCGACAACCCACCCCGGCAGATTGGGCCATGTCCTTTCCTGTTGGTTCTTGAAACCAGTGACCCAAGAATCACCAAAGTCCCAAGAGTCCAACAATCCCCCAAAGTCTCTGTCCCTGGTCAGTGCAGCCCCAGAGTTCAAGGGGGGGGGCGCAGGGTGTTAAGGGGCACCTTACGTGATCTGAGGCCGACCAGCTGCTTCTCCGTGGGGTTCCGACGCAGCCTTCACCGCGAGCCGCTCCACTCCACCAGCCGTCCCATGAGCCACTCCTGCCATCCCACGAACTGCTCTGGCAGCTGCTCCGCTCCGCTCACCAACCTGTGAGCCGCTTGGCTCCTCTCCACTTCAGCCGTCCCTTGGGCCGCTCCCACAAGGCTCCGCTCTGCTAGCTGCTCCTCCAGCCGCTCCGCTCACCGACCTGTGAGCCGCTCAGCTCAGCTCCGCTCGTCCCCGTGAGGCTCCACTCTGCTAGCTGCTCCGCCAGCTGCTTAGCAATACAGCTTCAGGCTCCCCCACTAGTTAACACAGCCTCAGTGATCTCAGCTCTTAATAACTTTAGCTCTTTTGTGATTTCAGCTCTTAGTGATTTCAGCAAGTAGTAGGGGAGCCCCAGTGCTGGTGCACTATTGGCCCGTAGTGAACTCAGCTCAGCAGCCTGTAACTAGACTCCTAATGGAATCAAAGTTAGCTCTGACATTCAACAGTGGAGAGAGGAGGAGGTCCAATTGGTGTTTTAGGCTCTGAAAAGGAGCCCACACCACCAGGTACAAATACCTGCCCCCCAAGCTCTCTCTATTCACTGAGTTTTGTAACCCATGCCCCTTGTCAAGCAAGTGCTACTTAGGTAATGGTGAAGGACTCACTCAGTCCTTCTGTCATATAACAGTTCCACTGGCCTTGATTCACAGAATCAGAGTAACAAAACTTTATTCTTTCTGCCCCAATAACAGAGAAAACTGGGGATCCCACACCAGCCAAAGTAACCACTTTCAGTTGCTGTTGTTTCATGCCAGGCGAGTGGGTGTGCCTATGCAAACAAGATCAGCCCCTGGAGTTCTTTTCCACACTCGCCATAATTCACCACCAGATGTCAGGGTGGAGCTCATCCTGACTCTGCTTACACTTGTATTATGGGGAAAAAGTAAATAACTTTTCCTTATCCACTTTCTCCACATCACTCATGATTTTATATACCTCTATCATATTCCCCCTTAGCCTCCTCTTTTCCAAGCTGAAGAGTCCTAGCCTCTTTAGTCTCTCCTCATATGGGACCCGTTCCAAACCCCTAATCATTTTAGTTGCCCTTTTCTGAACCTTTTCTAGTGCCAGTATATCTTTTTTTAGATGAGGAGACCACATTTGTATGCAGTGTTCGAGATTCGAGTTATTACATTCCCTGCAAAATACCCGGAGTTTTTTCAGATGTATTAATAAAAACCAAAAAGACTACATCCTCGAGAACCTGGAGAAAGTTTTTATCCAGCATTCCACATACCCAGCTGTGGCCCCTGTCTTCTTTGTGAAAAAGAAAGATGGCTCCATAAGCCTCTGTGTAGACTACCATGCTCTAAATCACAGTTTGTAATCGATACCTGCTATCCCTGATCTTAGAACTCCTGGATCAGATAAGAACAGTCCAGGTATTCACCAAGTTAGACTACAGAGGGGTGGACAACCTGGTCAGAATTTGGTCAGGGGAGGAATGGAAAATCACTTTTCACATGTGGTATGGCCATTTCAAATATCTGGTGATGTCATTCAGACTTACTTATGCACCTGCAAACTTTCAACATTTAATTAATGAGGTCTTATTAAAATACTGGATCGGTATGTGGTCGCCTATTTAGATGATATCCTAATTTACTTGAAGACCAGACTATGCACAACCAGCATGTTCTCAAGGTCCTAGAAAGACTCTGGCAACATCGGCTCTATGCTAAGCTGGAGAAATGCATCTTTGAGTAGCCCTTAGGCTACATGCTGATCACCAAAGGAATTTACATAGATCCCTGGAAGGTGGAAGCAGTTCACAACTGGGCATCACCACAAAGCATTTGAGAAATTCAGCATTTCATTGTGTTTGCAAATTTCTATAGATGCTTTATACGGGACTGTTCCCAAATCCTGACCCCTACAACCTCTCTCTCAGTTGTTCTGATGGCCAAAACTGTGGTCCTATGTCAGGTTTTGTGACACCTGTGGCTGTACCAAAGTTCCCTGAACTAATCCCTTGGGATGTTAATACCTGCTGAGGTCTTGGACTAACTTTACAGTGGACTTCATTGTTGAATTACCAGAATCTGAGGGATACCATGCCATACCATACTGACAGTAGTGGATCAACTGATGAAGATGGCACACTATTTCCTATGCATATCTGCCCACTGCTGAGAATACTGCTAGTCTCCTCTTTACCCATGTGTTCTGCCTCTACAGTCTCCTGGACCACATCACCTCAGAATGGGGTTCCCAGTTTGTGTCTCAATTTTGGCTGGAGGTGTGTCTCCCTTTATCTACCAGTCACAAACCAACCACCATTCAGAAAGAATGAACCAAGTATTAGTACAATACCTGCAATGCTTCACAAACTACCACCAAACTGATTGAGCCTCACTGTTTCTATACATGGAATTTGCATACAACGCAGACCATGCCTCAAGTAAGATGAGACTTTATTTTGCAAATTATGGTTTCCATCCCTATTTTCACCCTGCACTGTCCACAGCACCCACAGTTTCCGCAGCCTGAAAGTTGGTTCATCAAGTCCATCAGACATAGGAAGAACTGAACCAAAACCTAGATGCAGCCAAGACAGTGTACAAACAACATTCTGACTGTCGTCGGCAGGAGGGTCCTACAGTTGCAATAGGAGAAAAGGTGTGGCTATTGGCCAAACACCTTAAGACAGGCAGACCTGTATGTAAAATGGACAACCAGTACCCATGACCCTACAAGATCTGCCAGCAAATCAACCCAGAAACCTTTGAAGTTTGACTTCCCTACCACCTTAAGGTGCATCCTGTGTTCCATGTCGCCTTCCTTAAACCCTTCTCTTACAATCCCTTTCCTAAATAAAAATTGCCTTCCCCTCTGCCAGGCCAAGGCCAAGAAGAGTACCTTGTCCACAAGATCCTAGACTTCCAAATACAAAGAGGGAAGATATTGTAACTAGTCATCTGGAAAGGGTACAGGAGAGAAAAGCGGTCCTGGGAACCAGCCCCTTATGTGCATGCTCCCAAAAAAGTCAGAGCCTTCCTCAGAGCCCATCCAGACAAGCCTGATCCTTGGAGGGATCAGGAAAGGTTGGTATTGAACCGAGGCCTGGCAAGTCCTTAGGCAGCATCCTTAGCTACTGCCCCAGAACAGTGCACTGAACTGCTGCTCCTAAACAACAACCTTAGTGCTAAAGACCTGCAGATGCATAGCAGCCACACTCCAAGACCCATAGTGGATGAACAGACAGAACTCTATATAGGCCAAGTACCCAGTGAAATGACCCAACAGGAAGAGGAAGCTGTGTGAGCAATAGAACATTGACTGCTGCTTGCTGCCTAGACTGCCCTGCTCTGCCACTTCACCTGACCCTACCTTGTTGCCCTGCTGTCTTGCTTCATGCTGCCTTATCACCTCAATCCACCTGCCTCCCCAACCCACTGACCTGGCCTCTTGGTTTGGATCATCCAGCCACTTACTTACTCACAAATGTGAGAATTCCAACCATTGTGCTGTACTGCCTCTGATACCAAATTCCCGGCTATCTGCCCACCTGCCCACACCGGACTACTGCTCTGGAATGCCCCCTAGCCTGCCTTGGACACTGAGCATTACAGTCATCCCCTGAATGTCTATGACAATCAGTCAATATATGTGCTCTTCTCACTGAGCTAATAAAAGAAACTCAAGAAACTGGTATTTTCTCCCATTATCCTCTGCTGTTGGACTTCTTGAGTCATACATCATTAACTTGGAGGCAGGCTTGTGAAGCATATTATCCCTAGTACCAGAACTTCCTTTTTGGGCAATAATACCCTAAAGCATTGACCCCCAAAGGAAAAATGGTTGGCTCCTTTCAGATGCCTCCTTTTTGACTCCATCCTCAGATGTCCGAGACACGAGAAGTCATTCTTCCGCTCTACTCTGCTCTGGTTAGGTCTCAGCTGGAGTATTGTGTCCAGTTCTGGGCACTGCATTTTAAAAAATGTGGAGAAATTGGAAAGGGTCCAGAGAAGAGCAACAAGAATGATTAAAGGTCTTGAGAACATGACCTATGAAGGAAGACTGAAAGAACTGGGTTTGTTTCGTTTGGAAAAGAGAAGACTGAGAGGGGACATGATAGCAGTTTTCAGGTATTTAAAAGGGTGTCATAAGGAGGAGGGAGAAAACTTGTTCACCTTAGCCTCTAAGGATAGAACAAGAAGCAATGGGTTTAAATTGCAGCAAGGGAGGTCTAGGTTGGACATTAGGAAAAAGTTCCTAACTGTCAGGGTGGTTAAACACTGGAATAAATTGCCTAGGGAGGTTGTGGAATCTCCATCTCTGGAGATATTTAAGAGTAGGTTAGATAAATGTCTATGAGGGATGGTCTAGACAGTATTTGGTCCTGCCATGTGGGCAGGGGACTGGACTCGATGACCTCTCGAGGTCCCTTCCAGTCCTAGAATCTATGAATCTATGTCTCTTTTCAGAAAAGCAGCAATAACAGGATGAGCAAGTGGAGAGGTTCCAGATTTGTTGGGAGCAAGCAGTTTTCTAATGGAATCTTTTTGCCTCCAGAGCTTTTCAACCTTGTCTATTTACTTATCTTTACACGAATTGGGCTTCCCTAAATCTTTTGTTCATGTAACAAAGAAGTAATTTATTGTTCCAATATATAACGTCTTGAACAATGTCAAAGGGTGTGGGAAGCACAAAGAGCAAAGAATAATCAAGTATGTCAGTGTAAAAATAACTTTGGAAGAGTTTTGAGAGCACACACTTTGTTTCTGTATAAATGAAAATTATGTTTTGATATTTGGAAATTAATAATCAACACTTTCGAATAGTTTTTATAGGATTTTTTTTATTGTTACTGAACAGTAACTGAAATAAAATAGCATCTGTATCTGTATTCAGACTAAGTGCATGTTGTATAATGAACTGACTGCACATGTGCCACTGCAATCTCCTGAATACTATTAGAATTGTTCCACTGTGTGCCATAGGTTCTATGGGCCCATTTCAACACTTATTGAAGTCAGTGGAAACCTTCCACTTACCTTCAGTGTAAGTGGGACCGGGACCTCTATTTTTAGCCACTTAAGAAGATCCCCCGTTAGGTCCAGTGGTAGAAGGCTGAGGTTTTTGGAGCATGAGAATTGTTTTCTGTCCTATCTGGCTCAGGATGACCAGAGTGAATGACTGTAACAAATATGAATTTCCTGTATGGCTAGGGCTTTGTTACTCCAAAGAGAGTGCTCAGAGATTGACAAATAAGTATAGTAACTGGGATGAATCTGTGGGCAAATGGTGACTTTTAGGGGTGACTGGTGCACATTGGGGAAACTGAGCTGTAACCCTCCAAATTTAGTAAAGATATTAAAATGTGACTAAAATTTCAGGGAAGAAGTGTAAACGTTGTAAGTAAAACATCCTCATACTATTTAAACAAAAGTAGTCTTCTGTTCCTTAGGGTTGCAAAGACAACTTTCCAAATGTTCACCGATACAGTGCTGTTTTCTTAAGTGTGTAATCTATTGCCACTGAAGTACCTGTTTGAATTTGACATGTCTGGTCAGTTTACTACTGCTATTCTGAAACCTATGGGCAACAGCGAAAGTTCATTATGCCAGTTTAACTCTGCTGCTGCCTGGGAAAGCTATGACCATCAGATGAAGTCACTAGAGCAATTTAGATAGAAAGATCACCAAAGATAAGCAAGACTTTGCTGCCTAAGTAGGTTAGCCATTGTGGAGTCCTCATAGGGGGTTGCTGTCCCCATAGCACCCCTTGCTGGTTGAGTGTGGTACTGCTGTCAGTCCCTGCTGCTGTTTTCTTCCCCAAGGTGGGTCTTTTGTTGCAATATTTGCAGGAGGAGAATGTCTTCCATTTCTTTCCTTCTTAGTAGAAAGCCTTCATCAGACCCATCCTGCCCTTCCATACACCAGCCTGGGGAGATGGATATTCCTCATCTGAAGAAGGCATCTGTCTCTTTGCCCAAAATCCCTCCTGGGTGGGAGGGAAGTCTCATGATCCCAGTTCTCATACCAATATGTCATGGGACACATTCACTACTGGAACACCCCCTTCAGGGGCATTTCAGGGATTGTTCCCTGGCACTATATGAATCAATCTTCTTCTGGGTGACTGCACTCTAGCCAGGTCACACTTTAAAGTTCAGTCCCCTTCAGTGATATCCAAGTCTAGCTCTAACTGCTCAGACCTCCAAACTGGTTTCTCCCAGCTGTCTTCTTCACAATCCCTCCATCCATCTCCCTTCTGGGCCATCAGCAAAGTCCTTCCAAAATCAAACAGAACTTAACAAAATCGCATTCTCTTTTCAGGGAGCAGCTGTTCCCAGGGCTTCCCTCTGGGCCTTTCAGTGAAGCTCAAAACTGCAAACAAAATTACCAAAACATCTGTCACCTCTCCCTAGGCTTGAACTGTTCATTCTTCCTGGCCGCATCTTCAGATTCCTGTTCCTCTTATGGAACGCTGGGTCCAAGACTGCCTCCATGGATCTTGGCCTATGTTAGATCTACTCCTGTAGCTAAACTCTCAAGCCACAAACTTGGTGTCCCCCACAGCCAGCCACTGACTGCTGGGCTCCCTCCCTTTTAAGTCTAGCAGAGGTGTGGCAGGGCTAACTCAACAGGGCTGGCTAGCCCTGGGCCTCCTGACACTTAAAGGGGCAGGCCACTGTTACAAACTCTTTGTTTCAGCCCCACCCTTACTCTAGTTTCTGTATCTCTTGTGATATCAGGGCTGATTGCCAGTTTTGAAGTCTGGAAGGGATTTTTCCCATATGACAACCAGCAAACTGCTGTGTGGGATTTTCATCTTCCCCTTGGCATCCAAGAGGGGGAAGTCTGTTATAAATGTTGCGACTTTGGCAGGTCCCAATGCAGCTGGTGATTAGAAAGGGTAGTATTTAGGACCCTGAAAGCCAGTAGGCTTTGGGGCATTGATCCTGGGCACATCATTACACAGTGAGGTGATTTGCTTCTATGTCTCACATAACTTGTGGCTTCCCTTATCTCTGCTCTGCTCCATGCCAGAAGTAGGGGAATAGTAGGTTGGGACTATGGTTTGCAGTCATGGGCCCTTGACAGGTCTGAGGGGGTAGTGGGACCATGACTTTCACACTCACCTTCAGGTTTATAGTACACCGGGGCCATTGGTGCCAGTTGAGGTTTGCACTGGAACAAGCCTTCTCAGGCAGTTTGTGGTGGTTACTCAAACTAAGTAATGAAATTGCCGGCTCCTATTTCACCATTGTATGGCGCCTTTGTCTCATTGTTTCCGTGTCCACATCAATATCCAGGAGTCTGAGGGGATGGGTAGAATAGCATAGTCTACCCCCATCACTCCCACTATCCAACAGGCTCTTGCATGGTTGTGAGCAGAGCTCCTTTTCCACTGCTGCTTTGGAGGGTAGTGACAGAGACAGGAGACTTGTTCTCCTGGAAGAGAATTAAAATGGGACATCACAGTTACGATTTTTTTTTTAAAGAAAAGAAGAGAGACAAGGCATCTTCTGGTAGGTAGTGATTGTCCTTTAATGATTATTGTTTTAACATATATTGATGCACATCTTGCAGTGCTTTAATGAAGAAATGAACAAACCAACAACAAAAAAGCAGGTGGCTAATAAATTTGGGTGCACAAATTGATATTGAAGCACACTTTTGCAACTGACAATTGTAATTTTGTATTCTTTTATGCCCCCTTCCCACCTTCTCAACTACATTTACAAATATGTCTATACAAATTGCAGCTCACTGAGGATATAATACACTTTGGAATGTGTGCTTCTCTAATTTTGGACACAAATGAAGGATTGTATCCAGCCCCCTTTGAAGTCAGTGGGAGTTTTGACATTAAATTAATGGGAGCAGGCTGGTGCCATGAATTCACATACTAATACCACTAGTTAAGATATAACAAATGCCACAATATTTGTAACATCTAGCTCACTGGATCAAAATAATAGCATTCAAGTGTTGCTCTTAGTATTCCACATGCAGGAAAAAAATTGATTACTTTTAAGAATGATCCATCTGTTGAATATATTTTTTTCATACCAACATCCTATTAACTCATTTTAGGACACAGGTATTTTAGGTTTTAAATTAATGGATGCTAGATTGAGAGCTAAAGAGCAACAAAGATATCGGTTCAAATCAGTCAGCTCTCCCAGTGATCAATCTACCCTAGTTATTTGGAACAAATATAAAACAAGCAGAGAATGAAATGGTCCTATTAAAAAACTGTCTTCTTGATATGAAATCTGTTTTCATAGTGTCTAATTGACGTTCATCAAGTGTCTATAATGGAGATGGATAAAAAAAGCAGTAGCATCGCTTTTACTATGATATGGCTGCTGTACTACTATATTAAATTGTACAAATAAGGATCTTTTCCCTAGTATAAATTGTTCTTTGGTACATTTTATGTTGGATACATGGTTATGCATTTTTCCAGACTTTAATCTTAAACCTCATAATATTAAACAGTTTAGTTTCCAGAAACGATTATGAGGAACAGAGGGGTCCATCAAACACTTTTACTGAGGAGTTTCTCAATAAATGTTCAAAAAGCTGGCTTTCCTTTTTGTAGAACCCTGGAATGAGAATATTCCAAGTGAAGAATCATGGAACCAGAGGTCCAGCTTTCTGAGTTCCTAGGGGGTGCTCGACCCCTGCTCTGCCCCAGACCCTGCCCTCACTCCATCTCTTCCCCCAAGCACCCACCCGCACCCTGCCTCTTCCTGCCCCTTCCCCACCACACCTCTTCGCACCCCCATTCTGCCCCCCTCTCTCCACCGTGCCTCTTGCTGCCCCCGCTCCTCTCTCTCCCCCCAGTGCCTCCTGCATGCCACTGAACAGCTGATTACCAGCAGGTGGGAGGCACTGGAAGGGGGGGGGCAGCTGATCGGCAGGGCTGCCAGTGGGTTCTGAGAGCACCCACTATTTTTTTTCCGTGGGTACTCCAGTCCCAGAGCACCCACAGAGTCGGTGCCTATGCATGGAACCGAGAGGGCCATATTCAGTGATGGGACTAAACATATGGCTACACTGCATTTTAAAACCAATGGCAATGAGTCTCAGAGCTGGGTCTACAGACTTGGGCTTACAGGGCTTGTGGTATGGTGCTAAAACAGCTTCGTCAAAGTTCAGGCTTAGGCTGGATTTTGTGCTCTGAAGCCTGTGGAGAAGCTGTGGACTGCAGAGCCTTAACTCCAGCCTGTGCTGCCACACCTACACAGCTGTTTTTAGTGCCATAACACAAGCCCAATTCATAGACCTGGGCTCTGGCACTCTCTGCTTCGGGTTTTAAAACACAGTTTAGACTCACCCCATAGGCCTACAGAGGTATCATAAACACCTTCTACTAGCCCTTTGACATAGGGCTGACCCAACCTAGCTTCTTCTAAATCAGTGAGATGACATTGGATTAAATTTAGCTGTGATGTGTAAGTTAAATGTCAGTAGGTGGGTGAGAGTACAAGTTGGTTTAACATTATGTTCCGAGGATGTTGGAGAAGGTGCAAGTTACACCAGTTTAGACTCCTCTAGGTTCATTTTCACCTCTGAATTAGTTTATAATTTGAATAAAAATGTTGAATGTTCCATCAGGGAACACAGCTGGTGTTAAACCTTTGCATAGGCATATAAACCCCCCTACAAATGGCATTTAAAAAGCTTTTTCCATTGTTTCTCAAGTATTCTGCTTACACCCCTTAAGGGAGGTTTAGCATGCACTTTTCTCTGAAACTGTATGGGAACATAGCCCTATCTCCACCGCACCTTTTTCTGCCCCTTTTGGAGTGGCATGTGCTGCTAGCAGCAATTGCCATTAACAGTTTTTGCATTGAAGAAAACAGGACTGTATTTGTGGCCAACCACTGACTATGTGAGGGGTGGAGAAGTGTGGAAGGGTAGACAGGGTTGTAAATTCCCCCTTCATCTTTTGTATGAGACTACAAGGGCCATCCACAATCTGTTCCTTGATAAATTTAGCTTTTTCCTTCATTTGTTTCTTTCATAGAGAATGACACTAACAGTTTCTGCCCTCCTATGAGTTGGCAAGTCACATAATGGAATCTATCTGCCTATTTTTCCATCTGTGCTAACCCCTTCCCAAGACTATTGATGAATTAATGCATAATTAATTGCATGTACTAGTCCCTGTATGACCTCTCACACTTTTTGGTGAGTCCATGGTGAAGTATCTATTTTAGTACAAAGGACTAATTCGTGATGGTGATATCATCATAGTTGTGGAAGAACACAAAATAAGTTGTTAAAGCAATATGTATAGATAACCCAGGGAGATTGGCAGTAGACATTCTGCATGCGCTATTCACAGAGTTGAAACAAAAGGAAACATCAGAGGAGCCATTCAAAGTGACAGCACTGGGGCACAAGCTGAGATGACATAGAACCTTGATTGGAATGTGTACTGGAAAGTCTGCAGTAGTTTTATCACTTCCCTTGTCTACAGGACATTTGAATGACTTAGCACACAAAGGGGAAAAAAAGGGGGGAAATTAGGAACAGTTAGAAGAATGATGTATCATTTATATGGACCCTGAAATACTTATTTCATTAACTCCTTAACTCTAAAGTAGGTTGTGTGTGTGTGTGTGTGTGTGTGTGTTTGCTTGTTTGTCTGCATAGGATTACAAAAAGGAATCTCGTGGTTCTACAGGACTGTTGGTAACTTTTACATCCATTACAGGAAGCTGTTTAGTAGCTATGTATAATTTAAAGTGAGCTTCTCCTTCCATGTACATAAAAACTAAGAAAGTATGCCAGAGAAATATTTTTTCTTTTATCAATGCTTAATTATTTCTTATTATTGTTTAACATTTATATTCTGGAGGCCAACCAAGTTATGTCCTACTGTGTGAGGCACTGTATGAACATATAGTAAATGCTGCTGGTTGAAAACTTTAAAAATTTCAAAATTTTGGGAGGAAATTTTATGCTTTTTAAAAAAAAAAAAACATTTAAAATGTTGGGAAATGTGAAATTTTGACCAATACTTTGCAACCATATTTTTCAAAAATTATTATGCATTTTTTGACCAGGTCTAACAGTAAATGGCAATCCTTGCGCTTCAGCTGCTTGCAATTGAAACGAGAAGGCATGAAAGGTGCATGAGGCCAAAAAAGCAGATGAGTATGGGTGTCAATGTCAGTGTAACTTTGAACACTTCACAGTTTGTTCTCAAATTATCAATCATGTTAGTACAAGTCTGATGAGGGAGAGAGTTCAGAGCAAAAAAAAAAAAAGTGGGGGGGAAGGACCCCAGGAAAGATGTGGGACGGGAGAGGGAAAAGGAGGGAGAATCATCCTCTCATTCGAAAACACCCAGATTTAAGAAATAACAGAGAAGAGAGGAATATGGTCCCATTGCAGAGTTCCCCATACCTGTTATCTTTGGAGAGGTGAAGAAAAAGAAGTGGTTCAACCCCAAATTTGAGATAATTCCCTTAGATCTATGCAGGGCCGGCTCCAGGGTTTTGGCCGCCCCAAGCAGCCAAACAAAAAAAAACAAAAAAAAAAAGCCGCGATTGCGATCTGCGGCAGCAATTCAGTGGGAGGTCCTTCGTTCCGAGCAAGAGTGAGGGACCATCCGCCGAATTGCCGCCAAACAGCTGGACGTGCCGCCCCTCTCCGGAGTGGCCGCCCCAAGCACCTGCTTGGTAAGCTGGTGCCTGGAGCCGGCCCTGGATCTATGCAGCTCTCTACAAACTGTTGGAACCACAGGATCTTCTGTGCAGAGGGCCTGTGGCTGCACATTGGCTCAAGAGCTCTCACACATCCCTTCTTGCTCCTTTGCAGCCTGGCTCCAATAAAGCTGAGTCCTCGGCTAGCAGAGGACTCCAAAATGCCTCAAGTAGGAGAGGGCACTGCAATACAGAAACAAATAATATAGTGGGAGTCTAGCAGCTCCAAGTCCCATTGAATATGTGAACCTTGGAAAAAATCTTGAAAATGCTGATAACTATGCTCAAGCTCAGGGTTGCAATTCGCATGATTTTTTCATGAGTCCTCTATTTGGTGATTTTTTTTCCTTAAAGCCCCAGCTTCTGATAGGTTCCTGGATTCCACTTCCCCTTCAGCAGGAGGTTTGTACATATTGGCTTGATCCCAGATGGACAAGTGTTGAATATGTTCATGGCTTGGGCCTGAAAAATTGTATGGTGGGTTCACCCAGAAATTCTGAGGTAAGTTTTGTGCACAGCACCTCTTAGGATCAGACCCAGAACTGAAATAGAGACATAATACAACTGACTTCCCTGAACAGTTTTCACTGCAGTACATGAGGACTGGATGACAATATCAGCCTGTTAGCAGACATTTTTAGCTTCTTGCTCTCTCTATATATCTATTTTTTTTTCTTTTCTGAGAGAAAGTTATTTTAAAAGAGATCATTATTCTGTACACACATGCCAATCATCACTCTAATGTTAACACAGAATGTAGATTTCAAGGAATACTTAAGGATACTGACTCTTAAGCCCAGGAGGCAGATGGTTTAATTTTCTTCTTTCTTTTTTTTTCTCACATGTTTTTTAATGTATTTCTTAAACTATGCTTAGTCATGTTGGGAATACATTAGTTTGTCAAAAGATGTGTGGCACTATTTTCCAGCCATGATATTGTTCCGCTTAACGGTGTCACAAGAATACTAACTTACAAAGAAAAAATAATCAGATCTTAAAATCTGAGAAAGTGTAATAATAGCTGTGAAGATTCAAACCTCTGTTGGTTTTGACACAGCCAGGTCAAATAAAGAGTGGTAAGAATTGTTTACAATGAAATTTCTATTATCTTTGCCTACCCTAAAACTTATTTATGAAATTTTTGTCAAATTTTCAATGAAAAATCACCTTTGAACAGAGACCAAGCATGGAAACTTTAATTGAAAAAGGTGATTTTTTTTTCCAGAAATTTGCAAGCTTTTAAAACAAGTAGTCATATTTGAGATGATTTAGTTATTTTAACTATAGTGCTTGCTCATAGGCAACTTCCATAATGACCACTGCTTGCATTTTAGTAACTATTTAGTAACTAATGGAGTGCGTGCTATAGTGTCATTTTGTATGTTCTTGTTAGCAGAATCTTTTTAAAATTATTGGCCACAGCCGTGAGTCAAGTAAGATAAATCTTAACTTCCTAAAGAAAGATACAAATAACTAGTTTAAAAAGTATATAGGAGAAAGGCCTTGGCATGACTCTGGTGTATTGTAGGGATTTGCTTCTTTCTCTAAAGAGCAAGGAATTGATTTAGCTGTCCGATAACAATGAACTCTTTTTTCTCCAACATTGTTATAATGGGCTCTAAGCAAATAGTCCTTTTTGTCATTTTTCTGCTGAAGTTAACCTTGCAAACTTAAATAAATCCAGTTAAAGTGCTCAAGGCTAGCCTTAGTCAGAAACAATAGGGGGTACTGGGCCTTTCTCCTCTGTCACCTGTAACCTAATGATCATCCTTTTTTATCAGCATTGAAAAGGATCCCAATGTATCTATGTCATCATGGTGCCCCATGAAACCTAGCATCAACTCAGAACATACTTGAGTTTAAAAGAACATGAATGTTCACTGAATAAGTTTCATGAATGTGTAGTGATTAGAATATATGCAGTATCATCTATTTTTGACAATACTCTTTTAAGAGGCTTGTCTATTTTTTATTTGTTTTCATTATTTTTCATGCAACTGAACACATGGCATATGGTAACGGAGGTAACAAATTAAATTATTAACAGCAGACAGTGCAAACAAATTCCTTTCCTAGCTATTCCAACCTGTCAGAACATTTGAGTAAATATAATGCCTTGATGAGCTGTGTTGTACTCTCAGGAGCTAAAGGTGGGAGAAAGCTGCTATAATTCTTTCCTGTAAAACACACAAAAGGCCAAATTCTGATCCACCAAGATTTCACCCACAATGCAGCCAAATCTTGTTTATTTCCCAGTATTGCTATTAAATGAATTACTGCAATCAGCCGGGAGAGCAATCTGTATATTGACATGAATGTGCACACCCCATTTATCTTAGAATTCTTGTATCCACAATAAATAGATGTCACACTGTACTGAAGTCATTTATGCAGTCATGAAAATATTTTGCTATGTGTAGTAATGAAACAGCCATATGTCCTCTTTGCTAAAACAATGGACTAGCCTCCTGAAGGAGGTAATTTCTTCATAATTGTACTGACAGAAGTCTGATTATTATTAGATAACTCATTAAATAATTCAGGCCCAGAATTATCATGGCCAATTTTATCCCTGTTCAACTCTGTCCTCCTGATTTGAATGGAACATTTAGCATAAGGGGAACAAGATTTGGCCTTGCACAATCAACATTAGTGATACCCACCATTGGCATAATTACTTTCTGTCACCAAGTGTAGATTTATCTATCTGAATATTTGACTCTCCTCAGACAGGCAGCTTTCTTTGCCCACTTCCCCTCCTCTCTAGACATTCCTAAAGCCTCCTGGCACGCTTCAGACATTCATTAGTGACCTTGAAATGGAACTGTGATTACCAAAGTTTGCACTTTACCCATCAATGCTTAAAATTAATCACAGTCTCTAGAAAACAAGAGAATTCTCTGTTATTTCTGTCTCTCTCTTCTTTCAGATAACATGCTGGATTAAGCTTTAGCACGATTCATTTTAAAGGCGTGCCATGTACATCTATATTTACTTCAGAACCAGGCAAACCATTTTAAGAGAAGGAGATTAGTTTTGAATCTAATGTGGATTCCACTTTATTTTTTCCAGGTGTTACAGTTAGCCTTATGCCGTTTGTTTTTATAACAAACCTGGGATGGATCCGTATATCGCCTGTTAAATTGAAGGGGGAAAAATAACACCAAACAAATTAATTTTCTTTTCAATGAATGTGTAATAGACATGTTAGTGGAGGCAACTGAAAACTTGGTTTAGAGGAATATTCTGTAGTGAGCCATAGAAAGATCTCATACTAGAATATTTCCTTAGTGTCCCTTAGAGTTATGGATTATTAGATTCTCGTTATCAGTTTTCAGAATGCCACAGTGTTTTCAGTGGAGAACAGCTGGAAGAAGTGTTAACAGAGGTGTGTTGTTTACAGTGACCATGAAAGGGGACAAGTATCCGAGAGGTAGCCGTGTTAGTCTGGATCTGTAAAAAGCAACAAAGAGTCCTGTGCCACCTTATAGACTAACAGATGTATTGGAGCATAAGCTTTCGTGGGTGAATGCCCACTTCGTCAGATGCATGAGAGGGGAGAGAGTTGCGGAGTGGGAGGTTTAGGGGAGGAGGATGGCTGGATTATGTTCACAACATACATGCAGAAAAGTTAGATAAAAACATAAGGTTGAAAAATTACACTACTTTATTGCTTAGAATTCAGAACAATAACATACAAGAACCCAAACACAGAGAGAGACAAAGCAGACTGTTCCCTAAGGCAGAGAGAGACAACTCATCCCACCATTTTCTAAACTGGCTCTTTTCAGACTGGCTATCTCCTCACACCTTTTGCTACAGAGTTCTCTAGCTAGGGTAACCACTTTTGTTGGATGGAAATAAAGGAAAACAACATGGAAAATAAGGGACTCCACTTTATTTTAAGAGACATTTTAGGAAAATACCATTTCCCTTAGCATATCATGTATTTGTCTCTAAAGTGTACATTTTTACTGCCCTCGAGTACACCAAGCAGTTATCATAAGCTTCAATTAATGTTTAAATACATTGCCACAGAGGGCAGGACAAGAGGCAATGGGTTCAAACTACAGCATAGCAGATTTAGATTAAATCTCAGGAAAAAACTTCCTAACTGTAAGAACAGTAGGACAATGGATCAGACTGCATAGGGAGGTTGTAGAAGCTCCCTCACTGGATGTTTTCAAAAAGAAACTGGAGAGCCATCTGTCTTGAATGGATTAGACACAACATATCCTGCATCTTGGCAGGGGATTAGATTAGATGACCATTATGGTCCCTTCTAACCCTCTGCTCTATGATTTCAACAAATCTTAAAATAAGGGACAGGTGGTCACCCTAACACTAGTCTGCAAGCAGGACCTGGATCCCCCCTACACATGCAAACAAACACACATATATGCTCTTAAAACAATATCGTGCAATTCCAACAAAGCCTTCAGCATAGCCAAGATGTCTGAGGAGATATTGTAAGAAAAGATGGTACAGAATGTCCTCCTCTTAATGCCCAACTCTGTTGGCTTGAGAGAAAGAGAGGAGGGAGTAGACACTGTACTCAGGAGAGTGCAGAGACTTCAGCTTTACCTGGATGCTGCGTGGGGACCACAAAGCAACAAGGCAGCTTGCACATGCAGAGCCCTTTTGCTCCTTTAGGGTCTAAGGCAAAGCCCATTGAAGTCCGTTTGCAATAGGCTCTGGCTTAGACCTCCAGGACCTGATCAGGGAAATCTTGGGATAATTGGACCATAAAGCTTAAGTAGTGCATAGGAGCTTGTGAGGGCTCCCTATGCATCTGTAAATTTCAGCCATAATAACAGTGTGTGTGTGTTGCTAAAAATGTATTGGGTTTGTAACATTCCTTGGAAGTCTGTGAAGCACTCTGCATACTCATGATGGTTCAAGTGCTGAAAAAAAGAACACCCAGATAAAATTCCCATTGTTAAATCTGACTGTCCTTAAACTTTACTGCACATTTTTTGATGACTTGGGAGGTTTCCTTGCTTACTGTTTTGGAACTCTGCCTAATGTTTTGGTTAAGCTAGAACTTTCTATCTTATAATTAATCTCCTTGTTCTGTATGTTCATATAATAAAAATGCAGAACAAATGAGCACTCAAAATGCTAGATGTATAATGAATACTTAGGTTTAAACATAACTATTTTCCTGACAGGGACACAGTACTATAAGCAAATGGCTGTCTAAATTATTCTTGTGCCAGGTTCTTGCCTTTTTATAGGTTATGCAATAAGAAACTGCATACATTCAGCAATTTTGCAATTATACCCATACCTAAAACATTTTCAAAAACCCATGAATCTACTGTATTCATTATTTGTACTGAAAATTTAAATTTGTTGGTCTTATCACCACTTGCATGCAGGGTGAATAAATTAATGTTTTCTGTATTGATTTTGAATAGACTATCCACCATGGCTCACGGGGAAGAAAGAATATGGTGAATAGGTTCAGGTAGAGTGTATTTTTGTGAACATGACCATTGGCGTTAGGAAACTATATAGAGCAGAGTAAAGCTTAACATAGATGTAAGACTCTATCTTTAATGCTAAGCTTTCAGGTTCAAGAAGGGCCTATATTGCTTGCTCACTAGAAAAGAAAGGTAACCCCACATTTTTTAGTGGTGTAACTCCATTGATTTCATTAGAGCATTACCAGCAGAGAATTTGACCCCAAGTCTCACATGGTGTTCCCACTTTCTGAGTTAGGAGGGGATTGGGTATCTCAGCCTGCCAGAGACCACATGTGGGGAAAAGTCTTTGGCTAGCGGAGTTAAGTATTTGCCTAGATTGAGAGATTGTTGAGAGGTTTCACATCTTGTCCTCCATAGATGGATACAGACAGCGTTCGATAGGAAAAGGACCAAAAGTTGTTAGGGTAAAGTACAGGGATGTACTTGACAATTTTTTCTTTTAATAACAAAACACACTAAAATTGGGTCATTTTCTTTTACCAAGGAAACTGTAATTAAATCTGCATTTCTTAGCTGAATCCTTTATTTACACTACTTTAAAATTGTATAATTGGACAGATAGTTGCTTGTTTTCAAATAATGGATAATTTACAGTCTTCTCCCTCCCCCTTTTTATGAACAGGACACTTGAGGCTAGAAGATATAAGTCATAAGGTGACCACAATAGACTACTGATTGGGCCTAAAACCTCTAAGCTCTGTTTGCTCTAGTGCACATAACTCAGTGGAAGGCCCTTGTTATCTGAAAATCTGTGTAGAGGGCTGAGTCAAAGTGTATTCACTTGTATTTCTCCACTGGTGGGGTCCACTAGCTTGGCAGTGCAGCTGGGGGTGTCTGTGCTCACTGGGAAAAGGATATGTCTAGCTAACTCCTGAGGAGTTCTCAATGCAAGTTCAAGCTGACCTCTTGGGTTGGAACCCCCACAGAAGGCAACAGTGCAAACCTCACATAAACTATCTAAGGCTTGGTCTACACTACCCCCCTAATTCGAACTAAGGTACGCAACTTCAGCTACGTGAATAACGTAGCTGAAGTTCGAAGTACCTTAGTTCGAATTAGTTCGAACTTACCTTGGTCCACACGCGGCAGGCAGGCTCCCCCGTCGACTCCGCGGTACTCCTCTCGGCGAGCTGGAGTACCGCAGTCGACGGCGAGCACTTCCGGGTTCGACTTATCACGTCCAGACTAGACGCGATAAGTCGAACCCAGAAGTTCGATTTCCAGCCGTCGAACTACCGGGTAAGTGTAGCCAAGGCCTAAGGGATGAATGTACACATGGAACAGCAACTTCTCTTGCTATCTGCACTAACGAAACAAGCTTTCGTCCAGTATAAACAAATTAGTCTCAGCAGAAGCTCTTACGTTAACTGCAGTAGCATAACTTTTCAGTCATAGAAAAACTGAAAAAAAAAATTAACTTGGTCCCTGAAGAAGAATCATGTCAGAATCCCTGGATCACAAATGATATTTGCTCATGGCAGAGTGCAAGGTCAAAAACAAAGGAGTCTAAATAACCTGCACATGCTGAAAAAGTTCCATCGGTGTTAAAATTGTCAAATAGAATATTATCAGAATAAATATAACTACTAAATATGTCAAAAGGAGAAGGGATTTTTGGTAATAGGAGTCCATCTAAATGAATGCCCAGAGTGACTCTGAAATTACAGCATGTGTTAACGGTTACCGGAGGGGAAAACATGAGCTAACATTTAGGACAGAAATTTAGAATATAAACCCATTCATTTTTGCTGACATGTTGACTTTCCAATTTAATTTTTGCTTAGTGGTACTTCACTTAGATTTCTACTGCTGACTTGCAGTTTCTTTTTGTGAAACTCTTTTATCTTTATTTCTTCTTCACATTACTTTTAGTATGTTTGTTTTTGAGAGATGTAGACATTGTGCTAGGTTAATTCATGGGGTACATAAATAAGAAAAAATGCTGAAATCTTAACAGACAACATTCCTATGTATTATTTGATTACTTTTAAAATGTTACAAAATATTGTCCAGTAGTTGTATATCATAGCTATCACGTAATTATATATCAATCTCAATCTTCAAAGTACTTTTGTTGCATTTATTAACCCCATGTACGTGAACAGGTAGTATTGTCTGTACTTCATGTTTGGAAATATAGACAAGAGACATTCTTTGATGAAGGACACATCGGAAATCAGTGTCAGAGTCCTAATTATAATTCAGGAATTCCTGGGTCTTGCTGTAGTTCTTAGACTACTAAACTGTGCCACACTATCAGTATATTCAAACAACAGAGAGATTTGTTCATTATGAACAGAAATCTAGTCTATTTAACTCTGCCCTCAACTGCTCATGCCTGTCTCCCATCAGTGTCAATAGAAGTTGAATGTGCCTGTATGATGATAGAATTTATCCCCAAATGTGACAGTAGGGAACGAAAATGTATTGAATTAATTCTACCTAACTGATACAGTTTTGAAAATGGAAAATCTGCCATTGTTTTAGTTATGTACTAAATGCAAGATTTTTTTTTTTTCGGGTTTACAGAATTCTTACAGCCCTTCCTACCTTTTGCTACTGTTATTTACTGCGGTTTTGGTCTTGCTCCTTCCCGTTGCCTTAATATTTTTTTTTTCTGTAGAGTACTTTTTTTGGTTCTCTGTGCCTTGAATACAGCATTTGTAGGAACTGGTTTCTCTTCAACCATTAGCTGACAAACTCACAGATTTACCAATGACCGTACCACACCTTTAACCAACTGGGAATTTGGCTGGCTGGCTGAATGAAGGGAACAGTGCTTTATGGAGGGGAGGGGAGAGGAGAGAGAGAGGTAAAACTGCTGAAAAGGGGTCAAGGGGTGACACTGACATCCCCTGGAATTCGGATGGGCCAAAGGGCTTAAAAGGGGCAGCCCATGGTCTGAAGCCCCTTTTCATATGGAGCAGGCTGAAGCAGCACTCACCCACCCTTCCTCCCCTTAAGGTCGTGAAATATTAGATTTGGTCAAGACCTGCTGTGGGCATTGCGCTAGTTGACCCTTTTTAGGGGGTCTGGAAAGGAATTTTCCCTTACCACCAGATTGGCCTAGGCAGAGTTTGGGGTTTTCACCTTCCCCTCTGCAGGTTCAGGGAGGGCTTTGTTGACCTTTGGCATGAAGGGAGTTAACAGAGGTGCTGGAACAATTTGTATAGTGGTAGCGCTGAGAGCCATTGAACCAAACTGTAAACCCTGTATATGATGGAAACCACTTCAAGCCAGAAGGTGCAGCAGCACCCCTAGTTCCAGCACTTATGGGAATTAGACTATATGCTGCAACTCATTATATAAGTGGGGTGGCTGTCCAGTGCAGCTACTCCATAGGGAAGACATCCAGTGACTGGATGAACGGCTTGGTAAAGGACTTAAAAAGGAGGTGTTGGTTAAAGGAATGGAATGGGAGGAGAGGAAGGCTGGGGACTTCTATGATTGGTATAGCAGGAAGCCAACTGCCTTTCTCTGAATTTGAATTCTGAATAGGAGAAAATTAGATCTCCAGATAGCATTATTATTCTGTTAGTGAAGCTATTTTTTCTCTGCTTACAAGTATATATTTGATGCTCTGATCACTGAAAGAAAATCCTGTTAGAAGAAATCATTGCCCTTTATCGTTTATAACCCTACAACTTCAGTAGAAAATGATAATCTGTTTATCTTCTAGCACAAACAGCCTCTTGGTCCACAGCTGGTTTCTGAAATGGTAACTGAGTTAATACTTGCATGCATGTGGTGGTCACTGAACCACAGTCAATTGTTGAATGACTTCAGAGGGTCAAATCTTTCCTCTTGAAATGCAGAGGGCTACATTTTGAAAACAGCCATGACTCTATTTTATTCTCAAAACTGTCAATTGTGCACCTAGTTGCTTATTCAGTTGGACATCCATGAATTTAAGCATATTCAGAAAGTGATGCTGAAAAGCATGAAAATTGTTGTATGCTGAAATAAGAACCTACAAATGTTACATGCCTAGTTTAGAGCACAGGTATAAGTGTAAGGCCAGGGTACATGCTTGCCCATCTTTTCAAGCACAGAAATAAATTTTTTTGCATACCTGGTTCTCTAAACTGATTTATTTAGAAGTGCTTTATTTTTAATGGGTTGATCTTTATTTTCTACAAGTCAAAGACCCATTCTTCAAATCCTGTCACAGTCTTCCTTTTGCCCACAGTGGCAAGTCTAAACTTCTTGATCTTGCTTTGAAGCCATGCATAATTCTACCACATCCTCCAAATCTTGTTATTTAGCCTGTTCCCCTCATTGTCTTCTCTCCACCAAAGATGCTTTACTTACCATCCCATTTGCTTCCTCCTCCCAATCTTCCATGCTGCCCATATGCTTAGATTTCTCCTATTGCTACAACTCCTCCCCCACCCCCACTTCCTTTTTTATCAATGTCTGCTAAATTCCACAAACATTAACCCACATAAATCAGGGTCATGAGGTAATAATTTTATGTATACAAAGTTAATTTTGTTTTATTTGTATCTGCCATTCAGAGCAGGAACAGTATTTGTGTCTTGTCCAGCATTCAACATATTGTTGGTGTTTAACCAAAACAAAATATAATAGTAGTTTAGTTTCCACACCCGTTTGTTCTTTAGCTTCTTCACTCAGAATGGTAGCAAGGAAACCACTTAGTTCTAATTATGGTGGTGTTATCTATGAGGTGGACATCTTACTAAGTACTGAATTGGGATCGTTTCAGATAGAGCATGGACCAGCTGGTGACACAAAGGATTAGGTAAACCAATGAAAGAATGTGAACGTCTGTGTAGATTGTCGGAATGAAATCAGAGACCTTTTGAAAAGTTAGCCGTGTATCCCGATAGTATTTTAAATCTTTTCATTTGAGAAACTGTTGCTACAAGCTCCTCCTCTTCTCTGCTTCCACCCTGTTTCTGCTTTTTTCTCAATGGTAATGTATACTCTCAGGGCTCTACAATTTTCTCTCAGGCATTAGTTTCTTAAGGAAACTTTATGTAATACTTTGAAATATGCAAGCGCTTCACAATAAAAAGTAGTTTAATCAGTGAGGCTCACTAGATGATTCCTGCAAATCCCTTACCATGCTGATTTGCAATTCTATCTGCCAGACCTACAACACTGCTTATTCAGCTTACCTGGAAATACTGTAGCATTTGAAATCATGCTAGCTTTCATTTGTCTTGCATTCTCTCTGCCTTCTTACTAGCTTTTACATTCACTTTAGTCATATGAAGAACTTTGTGATAAGCCTGATAGGTTATTTACCTAAATTTATGTTATGTCTTGTGGTCTCATAAGAGCGAAAAGACTTTGTCAGGAACTTGTGTGTAATCGTGTGCCCAAAGCTTTTTATCTTTTTTCTCTGTCTCCTTTGTTCTGCTTACACAAGAGACTTCTGAAGTACACTCTGAAAGGCGTTGCTTTGAGCTGTTCTATTTATAATTTAGCTTTCTTAGTTAGACATTTATAAACTGTTCTGCACTTCTGTAGTGGTGATTTTACATGCTTGTATAAGGCATCTGCCTTTGTAAGAGTACTATAAGCAAAATCAGTAGAATTAAAAAGAAGCCAGAGATGCTCTATCAGCTGTACTTATGAAAGCAACACAGTGAGACATCATGAGAATCGGATCATAGATGTTGTTGTTGGATTTTTGATTTTTACAAATTGTAAAATAGAGCAGGGTTTCTCAAATTTGGTCCATGTTCTACTATAGTTTATAGAGCCTTTCCTGGTAGTCTGTAGAATTAAAAACTTTTGAGAACCGTGAATTGATGTTAAATGAGTTGGTAGTCTGTATAAGAATCTTTCTGTAAGTAACCATTGAATTGGGAACTACACAATGTGATTACTAAAGAAGCTTTCCTCCTTCTTCCAGGTCCTCAGCATGTCAGTTACTCCAACTAAGACTCCTTTACACATTGACAAAGTATGATTAAATATGTTTAAGGAAGTTTGTGATCCCCAGATGTGATCCTGGCAATTACAGGCCGGTAAACCTGACTTCAGTACCGGGCAAAGTGTAGTAAAGAACAAAAAAATAGTAAAGAACAAAATTGTCAGACACATAGATGAACACAATCTGTTGGAAGAGTCAACATGGTTTTTGTAAAGGGAAATCATGCCTCGCCAACCTACTAGAATTCTTTGAGGGAGTCAACAAGCATGTGGACAATGGGGATCCAGTGGATATAGTGTACTTAGATTTTCAGAAATCCTTTGACAAGGTCCCTCACCATAAGCTCTTAAGCAAAGTAAACTGTCATGGGATGAGAGGTAAGGTCCTCTCCTGGATTGGTAACTGGTTAAAAGATAGGAAACAAAGGGTAGGAATAAATTGTCAATTTTCAGAATGGAGAGAGGTAAATAGTGGTGTCCCCCAGGATCTGTACTAGGCCCAGTCCTATTTAACATATTCATAAATGATCTGGAAAAAGGGGTAAACAGTGAGGTGGCATTTGCAGATGATACAAAATTGTTCAAGATAGTTAAGTCCCAAGCAAACTTTGAAGAGCCACAAAGGGATCTCAAAACTGAGTGACTGGGCAACAAAATGGCAGATGAAATTCAATGTTGATAAATGCAAAGTAATGCACATTGGAAAATATAATCCCAACTATACATATAAAATGAGGGGCTCTAAATTGGCCGTTATTACTCAAGAAAGATATCTTGGAGTCACTGTGGATAGTTCTCTGAAAACATCCACTCAATGTGCAGCGGCAGTCAAAAAAGCGAACAGAATGTTTGGAATCATTAAGAAAGGGATAGACAATAAAATAGAAAATATCATATTGCCTCTGACGAGAGATTAATAAAACTGGGACTTTTCAGCTTGGAAAAGAGACGACTAAGGGGGAATATCATCAAGGGCTATAAAATCATGACTGGTGTGGAGAAAGTAAATAAGGAAGCGTTATTTACTCCTTCTCATAACACAAGAGGTAGTTAGCACCAAATGAACTGAATAGGCAGCAGGTCTGAAACAAATGAAAGAAAGTATTTCTTCACCCAATGCACAGTCAACCTATGGAACTCCTTGCCAGAGAATGTTGTGAAGGCCAATATTATAACAGGGTTCAAAAAAAGAACTAGATAAGTTCATGGAAGATACTCCATCAATGGTTATTAGCCAAGTTTAACAGGGATGGTATCCCTAGTATCTGTTTACCAGAAGCTGGGAATGGGCAACAGGGGATGGATCACTTGATGATTACCTATTCTATTCATCCCCTCTGGGGCACCTGGCATTGGCCACTGTCGGAAGACAGGATACTGGGCTAGATGGATCTTTGGTCTGACCCAGTATGGCCGTTCTTATGTCTAAACTTACACCATTTTATGCATTACCTCTACATTTAAACCCTTTAAAATATATCACTTTGTTGTTCAAATCAGGTTTAAAAAATGGATAATTTGTATAAGGATCAATTTCTTTTCCAATGTACTATACTATTTTATATATGTGAAAATACAGGATTTTTAAAACAAAAACATTCCTGACAAGGTGGAAAGCAAGTTCAAATGATAATGGTATGTGTAAACTTTCTTCATAGCTAGAATTATATTCAATGCATTATTGTCCTTCAGGAAGAAAAGCAAATGTTTGATGCCCTGTTTTTGCTTGTTTTGTTTGTCCTTACAAGGTGCATATGGGAATGTAAAACACAATTAAAATAAAAATAACAAAAATAAGTATGTTCATCTTAGTTTTGTCCCATTTCTCTATCATTGCATAACTGTCCAAGAGAGAGGTTGTTTTCCTGAATAGTTAGGGGGGGAAATTCAGAATCAAACAAAACAGTGACTTATTTCCATTCAACTGCAATTTTAATCTGTGAGTGAAAGAGGTAAAAAAGGATGCTCTATACCTTGATTGAGATCAAGTACATCGCAGCTGTTGTTCCTAAACAGAATGAAAAGCTGTTGCCGAATGAGCTATTCAGTGTTATCCTTTGTCTTTTAATAATGTAAGTTTTACTATATCAGCTATGAATATTAACATTACAAATCGCTTCTCTGCCTTTTGGCTAAGATCAGGTGTTTGATCTTGTAATCCCTAAACCAGGAGAACTACAACTGAATGCAATGGGGAATTTCGCCTGTCAGGTCTGTGGCCTGGGCCATTCTGCGATAATAGTACTGGCAGACTTTATGACAATTATATTAAAGAATGTAATTCAGATAAACTGAATTTTGCCTCTTTCAAATGAAGGGAAATATCCCATTTATTTGTTGTCTCTGATGGCTTTGGGAGAAAATACCTAAGATATTTCATGACAGAACAAAGAAAAAACACAACTGTATATTTAATTTTGCCAGAGGCTACAGTTCAACATTCAAAATGAGTTCAGAAGCATGCTGTGGAGCAATTTAGTATAGTGAGGTTTCCTTGAGATAAAGACAGAAAATTAAGTATAGAAGCTGAATTAAGTATAGAAGCTGAAAGAAAATTTAAAGAAAAATTTGCAGATGAAAACTTGATATGGGCTTTAAAATCTAATTGATTATATATGCATTTGTACTTAATCATCTGTTTATTAAAAGCATTTATACAGGAAGATTCACTGAGAGAGCATAGCTTTTCTCTTTTGGACCATTTTCCATCTAAAATCCAGACATGCCAAACCTGCAGAAAAAACGCAGAAGTTGGGCTTGTTTTTGGCTCAATTGGCTTGTGAGTTGCTTGTGGCTAGTTTTGGGCTTGTTGCTTGTTTGACTTGTAGCTTGTTGCTTGTTGTAGCTTGTTGCTTCTTTTTTTTTTTTTAATCGGCTCCTGGCAAGGAGGGGCAAAAGGGGGAGAGAGTCAGGGTGCACAGTGGGCCCGCCACAGTCCCAGACTGCACGCTGGGGGGATCTAGTCACATAGAGTGTTGGGGTTCTTAGCGACTGGCTTGTTTTGGCCTTGTTTTGAAATGGGATTAGCTTGAATTTTTGACATATTGTGAAAGTCGGGGTGCTTATTTACCGCATGAAAGTTGGCAACTGTGCTAAAATCAGTTTCAGAATCCCTAAATTCAGGCTGCTAACAATTGGAACAATATTAAATAACATTTAAACTCCACAAATCCAGAGCAGATCCAGCCCCTCTTCTGTGGCTGAAGAGTCACCCCATGTGCAGGAATGCTATTGTTCCATTGCCCAATAATGGCTTGGTGTGGGAAGCCACATAGGGAATGTGTGATCAATGTGTGGCAGTGTGCAGGGGGCAAAAGGAGGCAGAGCATGGACAGAAGTAACCTCTGCAGAGCAGCTCCAAAGCCTGGAAAGGATTTATCAAAATGTATTTGTGTGTTCATCCCTTTTGTCAGTCATTAGCTGCCTGCAGATATTCAGGTTTGTGCCAGGACGGTAGTTGGTAAAATGAGAATGCATTTGGAACATCTGCAGGCAGTGGCTTGTTGCAGAATGGGGGGCTGCAGAATGTGAACCTCAGCATGGTAAAGCAAACATTCATGAAACCATTCACTCTGGGATTGGACAAACATTGTGTGGAAATTGTAAGATGGTAAGATAATTCTTAAGGTTGTTTCTCCCCATGTTAAAAGGATTTTTTTTCCAGTGTGTGAAGGAGACATAGGCCCTGGTTGTAATTGTTATATGCAGGATTAACAGACGCAGGGGTATGACAAGAAGGCAATTAGAGCTATAGCATATGTTGTGTACTCTACGGGCCTTTGTAGTTCATTTAAAAGCTGCATTAAAACCAGAGACAATATACTGGAATAATTAAATAATTTTGGTTTGAGAAATCCAGTTTTGTTGTCTTCAGTCATTTGCCCATGATAATGTGTGTTTATAAGGGGAGTGTGCAGTATTTTCCAACCTTTATTCTTATTTTGCTTTTTAAAGGCTTTGAAATTACGTTCAGTATGTCTCTTACTAGAGACCTGACATCTTTCTCTTATCTGTGAAAGAAAATAATACAATTCTGCTTTAAATAAAGAATATAATGTATACTGAATTCATAGATTCCAAGGATAAAAGGAACCATTCTGATCTAGTCTGAGCCCCTGTATAACACAAGCCATTGAACTTTCCCCAAAATAATTCCTAAAGCATATCTTTTAGAAAAACATTCAATCTTGATTTAAAAATTGTCAGTGATGAAGACTCTTTCAGAACCCTTGATAAGTTGTTCCAAATGGTTAATTATTTTCACTGTGAAAAATGTACACCTTATTTCCTGGATCAGTCTGTCTAGCTTGAACTTTCAGCCACTGGGTCATGTTATACCTTTCTCTGCTAGATTGAAGAGCCCATTATTAAATATTTCTTCCATCTAGATACTAGACTATAATCAAGACACCCCCTAACCTTCTTTTGTTAAATTAAATAGATTGAGTTCCTTGATTCTATGGCTGTTTGAGTTCCTTGATTTAAGGCATGTTTTCTAACCCTTTAATCATTCTCGTGGCTCTTCTCTGTATCCTCTCCAATTTATCAAATTTATCAACAGTGGTTTGAGCATTGGCCTGCTAAACCCAGGGTTGTGAGTTCAGTCCTTGAGGGGGCCATTTTGGGAACTGGGCTAAAAATCTGTCTGGGGATTGGTCCTGCTTTGAGCAGGGGGGTTGGACTAGATGACCTCCTGAGGTCCCTTCCAACCTTGATATTCTATGATTATTTGATTCTTGAATTGGGGGTACCAGAACTGGACACAGTATTCTAGCAGTTGGTCATACCAGTGTCAGATAGAGGTAAAATAACCTCTCTAATCACCTGTTTATGCTCCCAATAATTGCATTAGTCCATTTGGCCACAGCTGTGCACTAAGAGCTCATGTTCACTTGATTATCCATCACAACCTCCGAATCATTTTCAGAGTCACTGCTTCCCAAGATGCAATCCCCCATCCTGTAAGTATGGCCTACATTCTTGTTCTTAGATGTATGCATTTACATTTAGCCTTATTAAAACACATATTGTTTGCTTGCACCCAGCTTACCAAGTGATCCAGATCACTCTTTATCAGTGGCCTTGTCTCTTCATTATTTACCATCTCTTCCCCACCCCCATTTTTGTGTCACCTACGAATTATGTTATGTCACTAGAAACACACCTGCTCATTGATGATTTCCTATTTACAATTACATTTTGAGATCTATCAATTAGCTGACTTTTAATCCACTTAAAGTGTGCTATGTTCATTTTATATTGTTCTAGTTTTTAATCAAAATGTCATGTGGTACCAAGTCAGACGCCAAAGTCTATGTATGTTACATAAACACTATTGTCTTTAACAACCAGACTTGTCAGTTCATAAAAGAAGAAAATCAAGTTAATTTGATAAGATCTGTTTTCCAAAAACCCATGTTCATTGTCATTAATTACATTACCCTCTTTAATTCTTTATTAATCAAATCCTGTATCAGCCACTAAATTAACTTGCCTGGGATTAATGTTGTTTACTCTTTTTAAAATATTGGTATTATATTAGTCTTCTGGAACTTCCCCAATGTATCAAAACTTATTGAAAAGCATCATTAACAGTCCAATGAGCTCCTCAGCTGGCTCTTTTAAAACTCTTGGATGCAAGTTACCCGACCTGCTGATTTAAAAATATCTACCATTGATAGCTGTGCTTTAACATCTTCCTGAGGTACTAGTGAAATAGAAAGTGTGTTGTCACATTATATGATTACATAATCTGTTTTTCCCCAGATATAGAACAGAAAAATTTATTTAACACTTTTGCTTTTTCTGCATTATTATTGATAATTCTATCATTTCCATCTAGTAATGGATGAATACCATTGTTAGTATTCTTTTTATTCTTTACATGTTTAAAAAACTCGTTCTTGTTGTCCTTAACTCTGCCAGCCATAGATTATTCCTTGTGCTTTGTTTCCCTTATCAATTTTCTACATTTGCTAGCTTCAGATTTATATTTATTACTATCAACTTCCCGTTTCTTTCATTTGTGCGCTCTCTCTCTCTCTCTCTCTCTCTCTCTCTCTCTCTCTCCATATATTTAAAAAAAATAGCTATTTTCACTTTTCCTCTAAACCAGGTTGGTTTTCTAAACCAATACGGTCTTCTTCCTCGATTGTGTTTTTTTGGCATTTTGGGGCATCTAGTAAAGTGTTCTTAAACAATTTCCACTTATACAACAATTTCCAATTTATTCACACTTTTTTATTACATTCTTCCTCTCAGTTGATTTGGCTCATAATTGTTTTCAGCTTTGTGAAACTGGTCCTTTTAAATCATATATATTACTGATCTGGATTTTATTCTATTTGCACATTATAAATGTGATCAATGCATGATTGCTTTTAGTTCTATGATCAGTTCCTCTTTATTGGTCAAAATGATGTCGAATGTAGAATTCTTCTATGTTAGATATAGCACTTTTTGAGTTAAGAAATTGTCATCTATCATATTTAGAAATTCCAAGGATGTTTTAGTCCTGGTAGCATAAGATGTTTAACGTATGTCACTCAAAATTATGTCCCCCATGATAAAACAGCTTTCCCCCCCACACACACACATTATAAATAGGTGCGTAAGGAGGCAGTCATCCTGTTCCCTCAAGTGATTCAGTGGTCTGTAGCAGACACCAACCGTTACCCCATATTGGTGCTTTATGTGTTAGGACAGTCATCCTTAATTCAAGATAATTTTCATCTGAGTTATCAGTGATTCAAAAACAGATAATACCGTGTTTTACATAGAGTACCACTCCCTCTCTCCTTTTGCACACTTCCTAAATAGGTTATAACCATTGATTTTAATATTCCAATCATGGGAATCATCTCACCTTATTATCCAGGTTTCAGTAATACCAACTTGATCAAATTTACGCTCATAAATGAACAACTTCAATTCCTCTTGTTTGTTACACAGAATCTTAGCATTAGTGTACAGTAAAGTAAAGAATTTATTCACTTCATGTCCTTTGGTTCCTTGATTAATTTTGTTCTCAACACCTACATTTTGTGCTGCCCTCTTTTTACCCTTACGTTTTGTTATTGATTTCATGCCATCCTGACTACTCTAGCCAGTCTGTTTCTGAGAATATTGGTCCCTCTTCTTCTGATGTGGAGGCCATCCAAACTATTCAGCCCTTCTCACCGTAGAAGGTGGACCAAAATCCTCCATCCTAGACCACTTACCCAGCTATTGGGTTCACTGCCAGAATCGTCTGCCTTCTGTCTTCCTTTGCTTCTGGGGCAGGAAGTATCAGAGAAATATATCAGAGAAGATTGGTTCGACATTCTTCTTCAGCATGCTTCCAGGTTTCCTGAAGTCGGATCACAATGGCTTGTGGAGAGTCTGCAGACCTTATTAAAGCTATACATTGGAAATTTAAATATGTATTTGTGTAGGTGGGTTTCTGTTCCAGTTCTATACATTCCTTATGTAAAAGGCTAACTTGTTGTTCTCCATGACTGTGGATTGTAGTGGAAGCCAAGTGAATAGGTTGGTAAACTTTTTGGGGAAAATGTGCAACCTTCCATGCTGTAGCCTGAACAATGATTACAACTTATAAGATTATGTATTGCAGTGCAACATGCACTTGTCACAGATAAAAGGTTCTCCTCCTAGGCAGCTACTGAAAGTTAATTGAGAAGATGGAATCAGGGCTGGCTCCAGGCACCAGCTTGTCAAGCAGGTGCTTGGGGCGGCCACTCCGGAGAGGAGCGGCACGTCCAGCTATTCGGCGGCAATTCGGCGGATGGTCCCTCACTCTGGCTCGGAGCAAAGGACCTCCCACTGAATTGCCGCCGCAGATTGCAAATCGCGGTTTGTTTGTTTTTTGTTTTGTTTTTTTTGGCTGCTTGGGGCGGCCAAAACCCTGGAGCCGGCCCTGGATGGAATTTGGTGAAACACACAGAGAAACTTTATTTAATGCAGACAACAATAATTGAAATCATATGCCAGGATCAATATACATAATATGCATACTTATTACCTATTGGAAACAGAGATGGAGGGGAAAGTAAATAGCGTGCATCAGAAGGGAGGTCTTGATTCAATTTACACCATCTCAGGGACCCGAGTATCTGAACAAATGGGAACTGGGTGTGGTATTTTATATGCTTCCTTATGGTAATAGTTTGGATATAAATACCATATTTTCTCCTTTACCCTGATTATAATACTGTCAATAGCTGCCCCTATCCACATGTGGCCTTTGGGGTGCCTATAATTAAGCATCAAGAATTAAAATTCATGATTTACATCACTTATTTCTTAATACGCCTCTACCTCGATATAACACTGTCCTCAGGAGTAAAAAAATCTTACCGCATTATAGGTGAAACCGCGTTATATTGAACTTGCTTTGATCCACCAAAGTGCGCAGCCCTGCCCCCTCCCCGAGCACCGCTTTACCACGTTATATCTGAATTTGTGTTATATCGGGTTGCGTTATATCGAGGTAGCGGTGTAATTCCTATATGTAAATGTGGCCTCACTGATTATATACTGCATAGCAACCTACCTGCGAAGCCCCCTCAAATCCCTTCTTGTGGAATCCTGTGGGGTACTTATACCCATTTGTGGCTACTCTCTTATCTCTCAAAATGTGAGCGCAAAATATCTGACATGGTGTTATCTCCTTGGGCCTACACTATTCAGTAAAATCCCAGCTTTTAGCCTAACTATTCCCACGAAGCCTTAACCTGATATAACTGGCCCTTAACTATAGAAAGCTTAATAATCCATTTACTTAAGTTCACTTACTTGCCCCCCTGCATGTTCCCCTTTCCAGTGGATAATCTGATAATGTCATTTTAGCTCTAGCAAGCATAAAATTACCCAAAACATTAGACAGAACATAGGTCATAAAGTCAGGGCGGGGGGGATCCATGCCCTATATTTTGTCATGTTCACTCATGTGTTAACTATATTTTCAGCATATTTGCCTGTTTCATACTATGCATAATATGGTCAACAGCCTTTGCAAACAAAGGGAACCAGGATTTATTTTCATGTTGGCTGAGCTATGACAATGAACAGGAAAGTTCTCTCTTACAGCCTCATCTTTTGGCACTGTAGTCACCTGCTGAGGTGTTCCTTTACACCTTCCACGTACACTGATGTAAAGGAACAGCTTAGGCTAGTGTAGATATTATCAGCACCAATTTGATTAATTGGTGTGACAAAATTGAGAGCGAATATTTGAAAGGTGAGTTTTAATTCCCATTGAAACTCTCATTTTAAAAAAATGGAAGAAAATTAATGTTCCCAAAATTTGGAATAATGAAAACACTCAGATGGGTGACAAGGGATGGATCATTTGATGATTACCTGTTCTGCTTATTCCATCTGATGCACGTGGCATTGGCCACTGTCAGAAGAGAGGATACTGAGCTAGATGTACTATTGGCCTGATCCAGTATGGCCGTTCTTATGTTCTAAGACACAGAACTTCTAGCATTTAAGCCAATGCTTGTTCACCAGAATCAGGATTGTCATTTGGGGGGGTCACACAGCATCATTTTACAACCATGAGCACATTGTCAGCATTTAGCATAATGTCCCCAGTTTGTCCATCTGTACAATGTTCTTCTGATTCTGCTTTTAGCCCTTATAGCCAAGTACCAAAGGCATAATGCAACTTCCATTAAAATTAATGTGATACTTTCTATTGACTTTAATGGGAGTTGGATCAGGCCTCAAGAAATGAAACTGGTTATAATCCTAAAATAGCTACCAGTGACAGCATTCTTGCTGCAGTAATCTAGGCATAAAAAATTGCTAGTGATCCCACAGAACCCTCAAGATCTTCCGCTTCAAATGATAATGTACCAACATAATTAGGCCTTAAAAGAGGAAGGAGCTCAAGTGCCATAGAGCTGGCCTTCAGTACTGAGACTAATAATAAAGGAAGTGAACAGAAAATAGCTTTTGGAAGCTAAACCCTGCACACATTTTTCAGTCAAGCATATCTTATCTGCCCCAAATATGTGTGCCTGTATTAGAACATTATTGCATTTTTTTCCAGAGCATTCAATACAACATGTTGGTCCATCTCTTCCCTTTATGCTCTCTGTATGTGTGTGTGTATATATATATATCTCCTCAATATTTATTCCACTCTGTATGCATCCGAAGAAGTGGGCTGTAGTCCACGAAAGCCTATGCTCTAATAAATTTGTTAGTCTCTAAGGTGCCACAAGTACTCCTGTTCTTTCTTCAGTACTACAGGCATACAATCAACAACAAAGTTATTAATTGGAAATTTGAAGATGGTGGATATTCTTTTTCAAGAATGGGAGCTAACTTTCTGTATCATTTCCAAGTCTGGTGTTTTAGACAGACTATCATGATTAGCCATTTTTAATGGCATTAACACTGTCCCAGGAAAAATGCTTGTACACAGGTAGACACAAATGATGTTGAATTATTATTCAAGAAGAGACTGGCTATATTGCAAGCTAGACAATTAAATACTATAGAAAGTAATATTAATTACATTTTCAAATCTATTCAGCTGACAGTTAAAATGAGTAGTCTGTTGAGAAGAATTATTGTACTGAAGTATTCTTTTTCATATTACTAAACAAACAATAATTTATAGAGCTACTGGAGGAAAAGAGGTTTTTAATCCTGCAAACACAGTCACTATCTGAAAAACTGTTTCTTCCAGAAGTAAAATTTAACTAAATATTGGACAAGTGTTGGAAACTAGGAATGACAACAAAACCAAAAGCAAGCATGTGACTGAGGGTCACTGGTGACATTGATCTTTAAGATTGTATGTAATGTAAACTGGATTATCTGACTAATTGTTTAAGAATTTGCCTCCACCCACACCCCAAAAAAATCAAACTGGGATATGGGCCTGATTCTCCATAGAAGTACCGTCTGTGCTTTGTAGACCCAGGATGTACTACAACATCATGGGTGACTGCTTCCAAAATGTGGGATTAACAAAAAAACTCTCAGAACAATTGTGGCTATTTCTTCACCAGAAAATCACATACCAGTAATTTGTATGATTTAGTAAAGAATGATTTGCAAATAATTAGCAATGTATCTGAAGGTGCAACAAACATGAATAGAGAAAATCATGGATTTCAAAAAATAATGAATGATGACATCACAAATTTAATTTATTCTTCTCTTCATCCTTTTAACTTTGCTCTAACCCAACCTGCCAAAGTCTTCACACCTCCTGCATACTTAGAATACTTGACTGACCAACTACATTTACCTTTGAATCATACAAATAAATGCATGTTGGGAAGAGATTATTGCATGAGTCTGTTGAAAACCATGAAGTGTCCTTTTTTCCCCCTTTAAAAGAAAGGCAAAACAAGGTAATGGCGAATAGGAGTTGCTGTTTTGCACTTCTTTGATGATTGTCTGGCTAGGCTGAAAGAATGACAGGAGATGTTAGATATGGGTTTAATCAGGCCGCAACTTTATTATTGACAGATGTCTGGGACTACCCTGGTGGATAAAAAATGTGCAGTGCAGGTGCAAAATTGGTGTCCCTCCATCAAGTCCCTTGCCGAGACCTTACCAATTCCAGCCAATTTGCGGGGAGGGATCTCCCCTCCTCCCACCAAGCCTGAAAGCATTGCCCTCTTCTCTCGGCCAGCCAAACAAACCGCCCCCCTGCTTAAAGTGCAGGGTGGTGATTTACCGATCCCTACCAAAGAATTAGATATTTCAGCCAAAACAGAAGACAACTTCTTGATCAAAAATGTACTAAAATATGAGATATTGCTTATGTGATTTGTCTCATTAAAACTATTTTCTCTCACTTCTTGTGCTGCTAAATATCTTCATTCTTCACAACTTCCAGCTTAAAATACATTTAAGATGTAAGGCAGAGGTCTACAGAACTGTTCTCAACAGGACTAATTCTACACTATAGGTCAAGTTAATAAAAAAAAAAAAACACATTATTAAACACTAGAAAATTTCTCTTAATTTGGAATCCAGTGTTCGTATTGGTCCATGATAATATGTAAGTATTTTTCTAGTTTTAGTATGGCTAATGGAATAGTATAAATATGTGATCTGTAGTATGACTTAGTTTCTGGTTCAAGTAGTTATAAATTCTTAGAAAACTGAGAGTCTCATCATATGGACCCACGGAAAGGAGGCCCTTGAAGAATTCCACCTGGACTTCAACAATTTCCACCCCACCATCAACCTCAGCCTGGACCAGTCCACACAAGAGATCCACTTCCTGTGCACTACAGTGCAAATAAGTGAAGGTCACATAAATACCACCCTATAGCGGAAACCTACTGACCGCTATACATACCTACATGCCTCCAGCTTCCATCCAAGACACATCACACGACCCATTGTCTACAGCCAACCCCTAAGATACAACCGAATTTGCTCCAACCCCTCAGACAGAGACCAACACCTACAAGATCTTTATCAAGCATTCGTAAAACTACAATACCCACCTGGGGAAGTGAGGAAACAGATTGACAGAGCAAGACGGGTACCCAGAAATCACCTACTACAGGACAGGTCCAACAAGGACAATAACAGAACGCCACTGGCCATCACATACAGCCTCCAGCTAAAACTTTTCCAGCGCATTATCCACGATCAACTACCTATCCTGGAAAATGATCCCTCACTCTCACAGACCTTGGAAGGCAGGCCAGTCATCGCTTACAGACAACCCCCCAACCTGAAGCAAATACTCTCCAGCAACTACACACCACACCACAGAAACACCAACCCAGGAACCAATCCCTGTAGCAAATCTCGTTGCCTACTCTGTCCCCATATGTACTCTGGCGACACCATGAGAGGACCCAGCCACATCAGCCACACCATCAAGGGCTCATTCACCTGCACATCCACTAATGTTATATATGCTATCATGTGCCAGCAATGCCCCTCTGCCATGTACATTGGCCAAACCGTACAGTCCCTCTGCAAAAGAATAAATGGACACAAATCGGACATCAGGAATGGTAACATACATAAGCCAGTAAGTGAACACTTCAATCTCCCTGGTCATTCTATTACAGATTTAAAAGTCACTATCATTGAACAAAAAAACTTCAGAAACAGACTTCAAAGAGAAACAGCAGAACTAAAATTCATTAGCACATTTAACACCCTTAGTCTGGGCTTGAATAGGGACTGGGAGTGGCTGGCTCATTACAGAAGCAGTTTTTCCTCTCCTGGAATTGACACCTCCTCATCTATTATTGGGAGTGGACTACATCCACCCTGATTGAATTGGCCCTGTCAACACTGGTTCTCCACTTGCGAAGTAACTCCCTGCTCTCCATGTGTCAGTATATAATGCCTGCATCTGTAACTTTCACTCTATGCATCTGAAGAAGTGAGGTTTTTACCCACGTAAGCTTATGCCCAAATAAATCTGTTAGTCTTTAAGGTGCCACCAGACTCCTTGTTGTTTTTGTAGATACAGACTAACACGGCTACCCCCTGATATTTGATTAAATGTCATGTGATTATTTTTTTAGTTGTTAAACTTTCTTATTTTGTGTTTATCATATTAATTCCCTGAATATATAGTACTCACAAAATGTTTTCTATTTTGAAGAAAAAAGACCAAAGAAGTTAAGTTTTGTCTTTATAACTATATGAGTAACTACCAACTGAGATTCTATATTATAACTTTTTGATATAATACCCTGGAAAACATTGTGTATCTCAATATCAGGGCATTTCTTTGAACTTTAGAGAGTTATTTACCAAAAAAATGGGAATGGTATAATTTTCTTCCATTATGACTTAAGTTATGGATCCTCTGAGGCCAGACCCTTAGGCAAACTTGTACTTTACACTTCTATAATTTATTTATATGCATTTAAGATGAGGATATGTTAGTTTCATCCTTTTACTTAATTAACACACATAAGCTTTTTAAACAAAACTATTTATTGTTTAATATCTGAATACAGATGTTATCTGCTAAGTATTCGTTCTAGTAAATTTAACATCTTTGCTTTAAGCTAGGCTGTCCCAAATTCTCTTTACACACTTGACTCTTCTTCAAGTGATACAACATCTTCTAAGTAGAATTTTTATGTAAGTGCAGAAAATCTTTGCTGGGGGGAGAGGGAGATGGGAAAAAACCTAGGATCTGTTCATGATTCATTTAGATAGCCAGCTTCATCACAGGATTCTGATTTATCTTTCTGTTCTTATTAAGTGACTGTATGCATTATTAAGATATGAGAGATCCTGGATATGATATGATAATCTAAAATGAAGACATTTGGAACATTCTTTCAAAGATGGAAGGATACCAATATATTTTAATGGAATTATTTAATAGACTTTTGGAGTTTCTGTTTGCTTTTACTGTTCAGGATGCGTGGTACTAATGGAACAGCACCAATCTTATGCTAAAATCCAGAGTCATTGCTATAAAATGAACTATAGTGTTCTTAAAATAGATATTGAACAAGGAAAAAACGCCTATATTTATATATATATTTCTAGTCATTGCCGTGTATGGCAGAACTTATAGTAAGATATCTTTACAAGATAGGAAATGCCATGTGATATGACTTATCCTTTTGAAAAAAATTGAAATACCAACTTCATAATCCTTCACCTCATCTCTTGAATCCTAAATACATTCTAATCTCTGCTTGAGTTGCTTTTCCTGGCAAAGAACATTTTGGGCCAAACTCTACTAGCAATGACAACCCTTTAAGGCTTACTGAAGAGGATATGGATTTTCTTAGTAGAATTTGGCTCTTTTCATGTTTGCGATGTCATTAATTATTGTAGGTGGGGAAAAAAAGAAATTTGAACTCAGGACATGACAGCTGAGTACAGAAGAACTGCATTTCAAATATGTTACATTAAAGTGTTGTTGAATTGGGACCTTAAATGGTTCTTAAAAACTCTTTCAAGCCTTGCAATTCAGCTTTAGAAAGACTTTCAAAATGCCATTTTGAGAGCACATTTTATGAGTGTGGGAAGTGGGTAACGTATGCTGCAGTCTCTTATGTAATGTGCTCTTTTAGAGTGCTATTTTGGCTACATTGATATTTTCCCTTTGGCTCCCCATTGCTTTCTGAGGTGAAACTTTATACAGTTCCAACAATCGAGACTCCCCAGCTTTCATTATTGAATATCAATTGAATTTTATTCGGAAAAGCTGTGGGATGATGATTTTGATTGTGCTGACATTGCAGAAAACATTACCTCCTGTGGGGTTTCAAAGGCAAGGGAAAATGTCCAGCATGTAATGTTTGACTCAACATAATACCATTTTTTCTTGGCTACCCAGATTATATTATGTCCAGGGAGCAGCTTTATTTGATACGTTGTTTTTGCTGTTAAACTAATTCTTACCACATTGTTGACACTCTGGCTTCATCTAGTATTTTTTGTGAAAATACTATGGGACGAACTTGCTGAAAACAGAGCAAGATGCCCCTTTTCCCATTTCCTATTTTGTAAACATGGCTTGTTTCTCTCTTACCTTCTGTACTGAACAGCTTTGAGCAACATCTGCTTACTGCCCGAAGGCTACCACTTTTGAAAAAGATTTACTGTAACTGGGCTGATGAGAGAATGAAAAAAAAAACCAAGAAGTTTTTTGTTTCATAGTGAGTGGGCCTACGTGTAAATGGCAAAATGCTCTCTGCATTCTGATGAAAAATGCAAGGTAAAGTCTTGAGTAATAGAAAAGTAGGAAAAAGCAGAGAGAATTTCTGCTGAATTGCAGAATCTAATTTTGTCATTTCTAATCCTACTAGTACCTTCCTATCCCCATTCTTCTTTTCATGCTGTACCACTATCAGCCAAATTTTGAAAAAGCAGTATCTAAATCTGCATAATTTAACTACCCCAATGATGTCTAGCTATCACTATACTAAAACAAATACAGTTTGTGTCCAACTTTTTTGTGCAATTGAGGGGTTGCTTTGAAATCACATAGGAAATTTGGTCCCGTACAGCAGATGTGTTGGAGAACAGTCATATTAGTTAATGAGTTAATTAAAATGTCTTCAAGCAAGATAAATTCTGGGTTTTTGGTTTTTATTTCTCTAGCATGAAGAACCTACCCAAGTATTAATTTAGTGAGATAACATATATTTTGCTCCTAACCACTAAGAATCCTCATGAAATATACTAGCGGCCCATTTAAGACAAAATAAATGCCCACTGACTTCAACGGGAACAGGATCAAAGGTTAAGAGTAGTCACAAAAGTGTGAATAACAAATGTAGAAACAGCACACATAATAAAGCCGAAAATTAATACTGGGCATCTATCTGTTTTGTTGTTTTTTGGGGGGAGACAAGTCCTTTGATGCTGCATGAAGTAAAGTCTTCAACTGCATCAGCATAAGAATAATTATCACCTACTGTTTTCTCCAGTAAAGAGCTCTGACTAAATTCTGCAGAAGTCAATACAGATTTGTCTACACAGCAATAAGACATGTGGCCTGTGTCTGCTTGGGCTGCAGGACTATAAAGCTGCAGTGTAGGTGTTCAGGTTCGGACTGGAGCCTGGGTTCTGGTCCCCATGCAGGGGGAGGGTCCTACAGCCTGGGTTCCAGCCCAGACCCAGACATCTATACTTCAGTTAAATAGCCTCACAGCTCAAGCCCTGCAAGCCCGTCAGCTGACATGGATCAGCTGTGGGTGTTTTTTGCAGTGTAGACATTCCCTAAACATCTTCCCATAGACTTCATTAGGAATTGGATCAAGTCTTTTATTGGAAATGGATAGGACCTGGCCAGGTATGGAACAGCTGGATAGGACCTGGCCAGGTATGGGATAACTCTGAGCTGCAGAAAGCTACATATTCCTTAGATTGGAATGAATATTTATCGAGCCTTTTATTTAAGCTACAAATTCAACCTGATTCCATGATACACTTCACTGGAACAGTTGCATGTCAGTATTTAATAATTTGCTAGTATGAAATTGGCAGATCTGGATAGTTTGAGAATTATTGTAAATTCCAGTTATTCACAGTTTAATATACAGTATGTATGATATATTTTAGGAAAAAATATTAACCCAATATTAAAAAAGAAAAGACTCTAAACTACACATATAATTACCACAATGGTGCATGTGGATAATCTAATTGACCATTTGCACATGCAAATACCCAGGAATCAAACTCACATTCAGTGACTGCATGAGCAAATGTAGGCAAATAATTGTGTACATTCTTTTTACATTGAGTTTCACCTCTTTCAGCAACAGAAACAATTTTAATATTTTGGTAAAGATTCTATCACCTGAAAAAGGAAGATATAATTTATTTGTTCAGGTGCTTTAGATAATAAAAGATAATTATTTCACCCTAGATTCAGATAGCTGAATACATGCCACCAAGGAAGTCAGATGGTGTCATGTGTATGCTAAGAGACTGATAAAGAAATTCCCTGATTATCATATATTCAGATGAAAACATATTATAGGTAGAATTGGTAGTGATGTCTATAATTAACGTTGCCCAACACTTCCCATAAGACCCTGTTTTCAGTTGCTTATAACATTATCTAATTTTAACTTTTAACTTGTACAACAAATAAGACAGGGATCCTACCAACAACAGCCTTCTTCATTACGCAACACAGATTCATCCAGACAGCAGCTTTGTCCTGTGCACCAAATGTGGCATGAGTCCTCTGGAAATAATAGCATGCAATTATGTAAATAAAGACTGCATCATACTGCATATGCGCAATAGGACCGAATTAATTTTGCATGGTTGTAAAACATAAAGTAAGAAACAAAATAGAACAATAATGTATTGAGGTCTACACCTGATTATAGTCCTTTAATAATCAAGCCAGAGATTCCTGGAAGAAATAAGCCCTTTATAAAGAATTCTGCTTCTCAAAGTCTTAAGCCTAAATTCATCTCTGATTTAACTTTAATGGATACATTTTGACCCTAATGCCTATCAGTTAGCTTTAGGGTGACCAGACAGCAAATGTGAAAAATCAGGATGGGGGTAGGAGGTAATAGAAACCTATATAAGAAAAAGACTCAAAAATTATGATCGTCCGTATAAAATCAGGGCATCTGGTCACCATAGTTACATTTCAATTTAAGACTGTATTTCTCAGGGCTCTTTTCTTTGGCTATCCCAAGCTGGCTCTTTAAATCAAGTGTTTCTATTGACTTCAAAGGGAGGTTTGCTTGATTAAAAACCACAGAACATGGGTCTTTGAATTTCTCCTGATGAAAGCATCAAAAGTATTAAAGAGCCCTCATATAAAACATGTAACATATAAAACAAAAAAGAAACCATCCATTACCTTCTTCATCATACAAAGAGTAGAGAAGAGAGATTAGATTCGCTGCTCAGGATAGAATCAAAATGTAGCCAGGGGGTGGAAAGATTCATCAGAGTAGGTTGTGCACAGACTAACAGACCTGGTCTTAAATAGGATAAATGATCAAATTTAGGCAGGAATTAGCTAGATCTTATTAGCAAAACCTGACTTAACCTTTACTATTTTCCTAGTCAAGACAAAGCCATAGACAGCAGAGGGGCAGGGTCAATTCTTATACTCTCAAGCAGGAAGGGAAATACCGAATCATCATTTCAAATTTATATTTAGTCCAAATTTATATCAGAACTTGTTTTAGATAATCTTATAATGATTGCATTTACATCAGTCATGCTTTAATTAAAAACAAATATTTCCCTAAAGCTATGTGGATGTGTGCTTTTGAAAATATTCCATTTGAGATTTATAAATACAACCTCTAATTTGACTTGTATGGTTCAAATTTTGCCCTAGCTGCTCTCTCAAGAATAAAAAAATCACAGAGCTTGATCTTGGAGTCCTTACCCAGGCAAGACATATTTATTCACCCCATTGCTTTCAGTGTTATATTGTCTCTGATGGTGTGTGAAAGAAGCACAAACCACCAAAATCCTTGGAGCTTATGATGATTTTGCTCTTGCACAAAATAAAATATTTGATGGCAAGATGCATGAAATCTCAGTCATGAGAGCTCACCATTTGAGAGGCTAACTCTTCACAGACTGTGGATCTGAGACAACTTGGGATACTGATAGTGATTCAATATTTATGGATCCGCATTTCACTTAAGAAGTTGATATAGAGGATCTCTGACTCACCATAGTAACTTGTGTGTAATTGTGACTCATCCAGTTAAATCAAGTTCAGCTGAAAGATCCTTAAGATAATATTAATTTGTTAAAGTGACGCTAGAGGTCATTAAATGCATTTATGAACTGTACCAAATGAAAGATTTTCATATTATCATCTTCATAGCTATCTGCTTGCAGAATTATATCCTGTTAACAAAAAAGTGGTCTTTGCTAATTATAGAAATTTTTGTATAATTTTAAGTTTTTACTCAGTCTTAGCAGTTGTATATTCTTTACAAAATTTGAATGAACTCTGATTGCCAGAATACTTTAAGAATGACAAAACATATAAAACTGTCATATGCATTAAAAGTATTGGCTTTTATAACTGTTCTGCAGAAAATTGCTCGTGTATCTGGCTTTGTCAAAGTACACTAGGTCAAGGATAGCGTGGATAGCAGTTAATTAGAGGAAGAGCAGTACCTCACAAAAAAGCTATAAATTAACTATTCAGCAGAGATGATTGCACACAAGCATGACAAGTGCATTATAAGGGGCACTTTGTGCATCCACAGGCTAAAAATTGGATTTATGTAATCTTAAGGTTATGGCAGAAACAGAGCAACAGATTTTTTTAAAAAGAAGGACCTGAAATTCTGATGTAAAACTTGCTACAATTCTGTTTATTAATGCATAACTTTTGTGCACGTATGAGTACAGTATTACAAAGGACAGAGTTCAGTATGTGAGTTTACAAACCATATATACACTACTGCAATATCTAGGAACAAAAAAGCAATTTAAAGATTGAATTACTGCTTAAGGTCAGAGTTTGAGCCTTAATTTTGATTTTCCTTTCTCTTGTTGGTTTCTAGAACATTATTTCAAATTATATACTGTGAAAAATTATTTCTCTTTATATATATGTACATAATATGAAAGGACAGCAGTATGATGGATTTCTGAGAGTTCCCATGCTAAGTTCCAATGGCTAATTGGAATAATCGCTGTCTACTGTCTTTATATAATGTGATATGTAAGTAAATTTGTATATTATTTATCCAACAAACATTTGTACAGTGCCTAGCACAATGACATTCTGTGTCAAATGTGGCCTCTAGATATTACTGGGATACAAATGATGTCTCCATTTATCACTGAACCATACACTAATTTTGAAAATATGAAGCTAAGAGGCAATAAAACTACCCTTTCGGACTAAGTCGTTTCTGAAGTGCATCATTGTGTGAAAATGTAAATTGTTTATAATACTAAAAATAAGTTGTACAATGCTTCTTTCATCTGAAAGGATATAATAATATTTAGGGAAATTATATGCAAATTACTGCATCCACCACTAATCTACAGCCCCCATTGGGATGAACCATTGCAGTTTAATTATACCTAGGAAAACTACACAGAAAGTGTAGGATAAAGTGTGAAAAGCTCCATAATATCCAATCATAGTAACAATAATAGTTTGCTCCTATACTGTGTCTTCCATCTGAGGATCTCACTATGCTTTACTTAGTGTTAGAACAACTTGGCGAATTAAGTAACAATTAGCCCTATTTAACAGGACACTGAGGCACAAGGAGGGTAAATGACTTGCCCAGGGTTATAAAGGAAATGCAGAGCCTAGCACAATAGGATCCTGGTCTCTGTGATTATCTCTTGGCATTATGTAACATGCCTACACCTATTAATAGCACCCCATTGAAATTTCAGTTAAACTTTCTTTTCTGTCCTTGATGTCAATCCAGTTTCTGCACATGTGCATACTGGGAAAAAAATCTTAATTCCACTATTACATATCTCTAAATGTACAGTTTGAGATCTTGATAGTCCCCCCTCCACATTTTGGCCATGCTGAATAATGACATAAATCCACAAAGTAAATCCCATTTTTGGCAATGGATTAAGTGCACTATATAGCCTGTAGGTTACAATCACGTGGTATTCTGTCATCATCCAAAACATATGGAATAGACCTACCCAGTGTTGTAGTGCATAACTGTTTGAAAATGTGTATTATTTAAAATATTAACAATGCCTTGGACCTTACCCCTTTTCATCTGAAAGCATACAATAATATTTAGTGAAATTATATGCAAATCTCTTCATCCATTGCAGAAATACAATGTGATGAAGCATTGCAGATCTGTATGTCCTTGCTTTTTATGAGAAAGGACATTGTTTGACCTCCAATGACTGTTTTTAGCAAAAGGCTGCTATAACAGTCAAAACTTGAGCCAGTTAGAATTCTAGTTGACTTTGATAGGATTGACGTATTATATTAAGCTTCCTCATATTTATATGTAGGTAATAGGGACTTGTTTGGCTACACAAGGGTTTTTGGTCTTTTTTACATATTTAATTACTCAGTACCAGAATGAGTCAGGACTATCATACCTAGAACACACAAGCAAATCTTTTAATATGTGCATATGCAGTATTGTGGATACTCAGGTCAGGAACTCATTAAAAGTGCATACCTACTTTTATGTGGCTAGTGTATATTTTTGACATTCTCAAGGCCTTTGGCTGCAGAAATTGATTATATTGATTGGATTATATCGATTTAGAACATAAGAACAGCTGTACCGGGTCAGACCAAAGGTCCATCTAGCCCAGTATCCTGTCTACCGACTGTGCCCAATGCCAGATGCCCCAGAAGGAGTGAACCAACAGGCATGATCAAGTGACCTCTCTTCTGCCATCCATCTCATTTGTAAATGTTGATTTTTTTCATCAGGGACAGTTCTAGTACTGTGACATAGACCAAAATTACCTAAAGGTAGGATTCTAAATCCATATTTTGGCACTTAAATAACTCAAGCACATTTAAAAGTCAAGCCACTTATTTGGACACTTAAATAAGGAATTAGGCTGTGTTTTTCAAATAGGCCCAAAGAAGCCTGGCAACCAACTTCCACTGAAACCCCATGAAAGTTTGATGTCTAACTCGTTTAGGCCCAAGAGATAATCCCAGCCTTAAAGCCTAATTTCAGGTGTCAGTTTCTGAAAATCTTCACCAATATTCCTCATAATACTTAACTGTTTCAGAATATCATGTATGAGAACACAACAGACTAGGAATTTTCAGTTCAAAATATGAACATGAGTTATAGCATTCCATACACAGTGAATTGGAAAGTATCATGTATACTATAGTACCTTCTGTGGTGCTTAGATTAACTTGAGAAAACCTTTGCAGAATTGTGATTTTATTGTGAGTCTAATAAATTTTACGTCTTCTTAAAGCAGCGGCTTCAGGAGTTGTGACTTTGAGACACTCCCAAAGTAGGTTTGTAGCTGTTGCTGTTATGGAGAAAAGCTTAAAAGGCCTAAAGTCTCAAAAAACAGACAACAAAAGGAATTTTATTTTGAAAAATCTCATGATTTTTAGCCAATTTCATGATTTTTTGAGGCCAGACTCAGGAGTTTTGAATGCTGGGTGCCCATCTTATGGGTATATGACACACTTTTCCATTTACCAGAACTCATTCATTTGTATTATGGAGTAATAAAATTCAAATTTTTAGTTTAAAAAGCAAATCTTCTGCCAGGTAATTATCCCTCCAGAAAATGGCTTACTCTCTCATTAAAAAGGGGGAGAAATGGTGTGCATATTCTTTTCTCTCATGGAATTTTTGGTATCACATGTCACATTATCTCTGAATTATGTATGTTGGCAGAACAGGGAAGTCTCAGGACTGTGATTCGTTGAGAGAGCAGAAGCCAATAAAGGATACAGTTTCCTTCTGTGAAGTGCCTCAGGCAGCCAACATTTGAGGAGGGAGAGAGAAAGAAAGAGAGCACTCTGGAGCTAAGGCACTGAGCATATATGTGTGGGGGAGGGAGAAGGTAGGTTTATGTTGCTCTCCACATTAACTCAAAGAGAGCTTGTGTTAAACAAAGAATCTTCTTTACTTGTAAGCTTACATCCAACTAACAACACACAAACCATATCCCTAGATGCAGCAGGCAACTATGTGTTCTGCTTGGCCTTCAGAACGCTGAACTGAATATTAGCGTATAGTGGTTTAAGAAAGGGAGGATGCCAATGGGCAAATGCCTGGTTGCCCCGGTATGTCTGTTTCTACAAGCTCAGGCACACTTCAGCACTAAGTCATAACTTAAATATGTCTGTTTCCACAAACATAAAAGTAGAAGACAACTAAAAACAATTATTATGTGACCGTCTCTCTCTCAGAAATGCATGTGCTTTCACTTGATGTTAAGGAGATCTGCATCTGCAGTTGAGGGAAAAATTCAGTCCCTGGAGTTGTACCATATGTTTTTATTTCAGAAGTACAGAAGCTAGTGCTTCACTGTGCTTCACTTAAATAAATAAAGTTTCAGCTTTAAAAGCATGACTAAATAAATAAATATACTGGTAGCATTTTATCAACAGCAACAAAAAAGTCACGAAAAGCTTAATAAGCAGTTGAAAATGCTTGATGTGTAAAACGCTTGTGCCATTAAGAACCTCCATCATTTTTATGAGTTAATTATTAGAGTAGTGTCTAACCAGTGAAAGAGAATTGTAAAACATCTTCAAAGCATTCCATTATGTTGAGCAAAATCAGTTTGCAGTATAAGATATATATATATATATATATATATATATATATATATATATATATATATATGTAATATCAGATGTTTTTAAGGGGCAATATCAGATAGTGTTAATTTGATAAAATATACTGGGCCAAATTCACCTCTTGTCCATTCTCTGTTTTAAAGATCTTAGATTATTTTCTGAGGGAAATCTATGTAACCTGCTAGTTAAGAGTGACTTTGATAGTTTGATAGTTGTTTCAGATGCTTAAATAAAAATCAATATTTTTCCGCCAGGGCAGATAAAAAAAAGCATCATGAAGCTGTTTCATGTATAGCAATCAATGTACTTAGACATAGTTTCATGATGCAAACACTAGAAGTTACATATATCTGCTAAGTACCTAAAATACATATGAATACAGATTATCTCTGTACCTTGAACATTACTGACAATTTGCATGATATGAGACCATAATGTGAGGGAAAGCTAGCTTCTTCCCTTTAGAAACAAATTAAAGAGTTTGTCCAGTTCTGCTCTGGCTTATACTGAGTGCAGTTAATTTGGAGTTTGTCCTTTCACTTCTACAGAGTCCAAAATGTAGCTGAAAACATTAATCCATAGGATGCTGGATTTCTATTGTGTCCTTGAAATGTATGCTTCAGGTTTTCTTATTAAACAAATACCCTAACTTTCATTTACTAATAGCTCTAAATATTTTTTTACTAAATGACAGCTAAAACTATTATAAATCTATTAATATGCTTAATTACTATTGTACGTTGACAGAATAAAATAAAGAAATGTTAAGACAACTAAATTAATCAGTGTTAAATGGTTACCTCAAGAACAGAGTAAAGACAGATTATTTTTATATTGACTGTAAAGTGCCTTTAGCTTTTAACATGCCTTATTAAAATGCATTGAAATGCATTTTCTTGCATCGAAAGAGAGAGGAAAGAAATGCACTGGGCGGGGGGCGGGCAGTGTTCTTAGAAGGCAATCCTTCTTATCTTAACCCCTCCCCCGCAACCATTCTGCAAGCACAGAGTACAGAATCTACTATTGCAATATTTCAGCTGCAGGGGATGAGGGGTGTAGTTGGGAAAAGTGGTGCACCAGGTTAGTGGTGAGGCTGGGACTAGTACATTCAGGACCATGCAAATCCACCAGCAATTAGCTGCTTAGATACTATGGTGACTGATGGGTGCCATAAAAACCTTGGGATAGGGTTACCATACGTCCGGTTTTTCCCGGACATGTCCGGCTTTTCGGCAATCAAACCCCCGTCCGGGGGGAATTGCCAAAAAGCCGAACATGTCCGGGAAAAATACCTTCCGGGCACTTCCCCTCCCGCGGCTGCTCTGCTCCTCCCCTCTCAGACTTCAGCTCTGTTTAAGAGCCAAGCTGTCCGAGCCAGCGCTACCGGCTTCGGGCAGCCCCCCTTGCCTCCGGACCCCAGCTGCCGGCCAGGCACTTCTCCTCCCCGGCTCCAGCTGCTCTGCTCCGGCGGCGCAGGGTCCAGAGGCAAGGGGGGCTACCCGAAGCCGGTAGCGCTGGCTCGGGCAGCTTGGCTCTTAAACAGATACTGCATGTGAATACTTCTGCTAATCTGAGTGGGATATACTCACACATGTAAAGACTGCTAAATTAGATCCCATCAAATTAGTAGCACCAAAGAGAAGTGGGAGCCTAACACCTTTCGAAAAATGGCCTAGACATTTAGGAGCCTAAGTCTCACAGAAAATCTTAGGCCCATAATCATATAGGTCCAGATTTTTAAAGATATTTAGTCATTGCTGCACTCAACACTGCAATGCTTAACTGATTTAGCAACCTACATTTCCTTTTGAAAATGTTACTCTTTATCTATAAACAAATGAATGGATTATACCATATATACCATATATAGTCTCTTAAACCATGTGATAGATATTGTATAATAAGGATAATATTTTAAAATTCAACTGATATATTTTTCATAAATTTTTCCTTAATGAAACAAAATTAGGAAAAGTGTGAGTTAGACCCATCTTGCTCTCTTTCTTATTTTAACTTTATTTTACATTTTATTTTTCATGTCATCTCTTCCCTAATTCTTCCTCATCCTAATTTTATTATCCAAGCTCAAAAGCATGTGAGGTGCCTTGGAACATTGAGTAAGACAGGTGCCTGCCCCAGAAGGCTTACAGCCTGAATAAAGAGAAGGCAGAGAGAAAACAAAAAAGCAAACAGACAACCAGATAGCCTGGGGATGGCCAGGGACAAACACCTCTGTCCTCAGAAGACACATAGCACTGTTCATGGACAGGGTAGAGAGCAAAACTATTTCTGAAGATTCCTGGGTTGGCTTCAGTCCTAAACCAGCCACTTGGAGCATTCTTGCTACCTGAACATTTCCTTTTTATTCTTCTTGCTCTTTTGGCTGCTGTCAGTTGAAATAAGAAATTATGGGCTGAGTTTCACCGCATGAGCTGGTGACTAATAGGAAATGTATTGTAATGAACCTGCTGGATCTATACTGGACACTATATAAATCCCCAACATCCAGCCAGCTGAGGGTTCCTGTTAACTGCTCTTGGGGCAGTCTCTTTAGAGGTCTCAGCTTTCTCCTAACTGATCTCCCTCTATTTTTCTCCAGTGAAACCGTTAGACTTAGACTAAAATGAGTCAATCAGCCTTTAAACTCCAAGGCTTGCATTACTTGTTTGTCTCCCTGTCAGTTTCTTAGAGGCAGCCTGGCATGGGGCTGTTGTTCCTTCACTATCCCAGGCTTTTTTGCCTTCCTATATCTTGCTGTTCAGTTTCACTTATAGCATGGCTTGTTTTCCTTATTGGTTCCAGCTGTGTATGTATGCTTCCATGGCAGTTCCATCAGCTATGTTGGGGTGTCATCAGCCTGGCTGCCTATAAGCAGGGAAGATTCTCCTCTCCTTCTGTCTATGCTCAGTATGGGGGTTTCAAAGGAAAGAGAAGACCTGCAAGAAGTCTGAAGGACGTGGTTCTAAATGGAGCTGGATGCTGTGTGGAAACAGGAGTAGCGGGCCAGAGGCAGCAATGTGGCAGTTGGCTGTGGAGAGAAGGCTGGGTAGCTTAGGACCTAGAGCTGAGAACTGGGCTGAAAAGCAGTTTGTTGCTGGCAAGGGGGCCAGCAGTAGCTCTGATACGTGGATCCCAGTAGTAGCCTGTAAACAGAGGATCTGTACAGGCAGGCCTGAATGAGACTACAAGTACTGGGCAATGGGATCGAACTCTGGCTGAGGGATCTCCTGGCCAGTGTTTGATTCCCTTAGACAGAAGGGGGAATCCACTAAGGGTATGTTTGTACTGCAATTAGAACCCGAGGCTGGCCTGTGAATAGATGACTCGGGCTCATGGGGTTGGGCTGCCGGGCTGTTTATTTGCAGTATAGACATCCGGGTTCAGCCTAGAGCCCGGGCTCCAGGGCACTGTGAGGTGAGAGGGTCCCAGTGCTCAGGCTGCAGCCCAGCCCAAAAGTCTACACTGCAGATAAATAGCCCCACATCCTGAGCCCCACAAGCCTAAGTCAGTTGGCTTGGGTCAGCTGCAGGTTTTTTAATTGCAGTGTAGACATACCCTAAGGGCTAGAGCTAGAAGGACCTAGTGCATAGAGTGCCTAAGGCACTTGCATTTGAGCATATGGATTCCCAGCGTGCTACCAAATATCTAGGATGGTGTACCACAGCACTCACAGTGACTCCCTGCTGTGCGGTCCATTATAACTTAGCATAGTTATTCTGGTACCATGAAAGGTACAAGTAAAACCATATTTTAATCAGCCAAATCCTGCAAGCTGCTGAACACCCTCAGTTCTTACTGAAGTCAGTGAAAATGAGGATGCTTGTCACCTTGCAGAAGGTGCCAAGTCATTGCAGAATAAGGTCTTGTGATTCCTAAGATCAATGCAAAGGATACTACTGTGAGAGAAAATATGCATCAAAAGACTTTAAAGTTTTGGGGACAGCTAGACATGGGCCTCATATTGGAGTCCTGCAACTATTTACCTACCTGCTATGAAATAGTGTATGGCAGGGATACCCCGCCTGTGACTTGAGGCCTGAATTGTGACTTTTGAGTGTGTGTGTTTTAAGAAGAAAATTTTTATTTGATTATGAATTGAAAATGTGTTTCTTGACCTATGCCTTGTGCAGTGTCTGAATCACCCCTGTTGCTATGACAAGGAGATGGGGACACTATGAGCAGCTCTGGTGTGACTCGAGAACACTCTGAGGACTTCAGTCTCTTCCCTGCCACGGTGGCACCTCCCCACTGGCATCCAGCTGCATTGAAAGGGTGGAGAAAGTAGCTCTGGCTGCTCCACTATTTGATTCCCCTCCTGAGAACCCTGTGAAGAACAGGATAGGAAGTCTGCCTGAGCCTAGGGAAATAGTTAAGGTGGTGATGACTTTTTGAAATAATGCATTCAGCCCTCAAGCTGAAAAGGTTGGATGTTGCTTGTGTATGTTCTTTCATATAATCCATGAAGTAATGTTTGGATACCTGCTATGAAAACAACGGTATGTGTTAAGTTGTTACTTTTACCACATTATCTCCTTTAATGTATGGTACTATGACCAATCATGTAATCTCTGGATGTTGGGGAGGGTGGAGGAAGGCTTGGGGCCCAGTTGTGGGAAGTGCACAGCAAACTCATACTATGTCATCTTCAGTGGGTGCCAGCAGCGCTTAGCACCTTGCATGAGGTACTCAGCAGCACTTCAAAGGATCATGCCCTTGGAGAGGATTTCACAAGAGAAAGATTGTGAAAGGAAAGTAACAGATTTATGTTGCCTCTGAGGCACTGACTAATTTTAAAGCGAGAATAATGGACTGCAGTTGAGAGGACTAGTACCTAAGCAATTTTAGGCAGAATTTCTTTACACAAAAGATATATAGAACAAACTGTCAAAGTCAGAGACAGAAGTAAGCTGTTAACATCAGTTGAACAGCAAGTGAATGATAGTTATTTTTTTAAATGGAAAGCAACACTAACTCAATTTGAGGGGTTAAGATAATGAAATAAAGATTGATTTGTAATTCCTGAAATTCTAGGGAATGGGCAATGATGAATCACCTCCTTCTCTTTGCTTCCTATTAAGTGATATTTATTTTCATGAGTGCAGAGGGAGGAAATGTGCAATTGTGGTATTTGCATAATGTTTGGGGTGTTACGTTTTTTTCTTTGCTGTAGAAACTGAGGTACTTCTCATAGTGTTAAAATGCAGACATCTAGTAGGTGTTGAATGGTAACAGAATCCAACTTTAATATACAGCATTAGTGGTAAAATGAAATGAAAACATTTATATAGTCAATTATGGAACATTTCTACAAATTATAGGAATAAAGGTGGATATAATTTCCTTCCTGGAAATTGCCTCAAACATTTTAGATGTTAAAACTGTTTTATAAATTAGGTTCTGGCATTTAAGTTCTAACATGGAACTAAAAATCAATAATGTTGTTGTTTTTTTTAAAGGAAGCAAGCCAGTTTTTCTATTTTAAGGGTTAAAATGATTGCATAACTGACAGTAAAGGCTGTGTATCACCTTCACATAGCTAAAGCTGCTGGTTTTTTTTTTTTTTTCTTTTTTTAAGTATAGACCAGAACAAAACAGGATTTCAAAATATGGTACATGTGGGCTTGCACCAAAGCATATTAAAGGCAACGGAAAGACTCCCATTGACCTTAATAGACTTTGGATCAGACCATTCATGACCAAGTGATCTTTTCAGATTAAAGTGCAAATTCCGAAAATGTAGGTTGTATTTTGCTTAAAAGAGAGTGTCCTCACATGAATGTGTTTGTTGAACTGTTCATGTCAAAGACACATTTTGAAGGTAGATTTTTTACAACTAAGGAGGGCTTTTTCCTAAAAACTTAATCTAATTATTTTTCATTTTCTATTGCTTTTTCAGCAAAGAAAATGATTATGAGGATTCTACATAACATTTTCACCAGTTTTTTTTTGTCTTGCCACTTAAAAATAATAATACACAATGTAATGGTGCCAGCTTCATTTTTTCAGAACCCATGTCATTTCTGATGAAAGATAAATAAATTGTAATTGATTAGATGATGGGAAAATTTCAACATGTTTTGTGCATTAGATCACATCACTTAAATAATTATATCAAGTTAAGAGAACACACAAAAAAGAAAATATTTTTGATTGCAACAAATACAAAATGATAACTGTCTTTCTTTAAAAGAAATGGTAAAAATAGCATCCCCTTTAGAATATTGGAAGAGTTTTATTAAAATTAGATAGAGAGCCAGCAGAAAGATTGACAGGAAAGAGAAATGTACACTCAGGGCATGCAGACTGAAGAATAACCAGAAATATGCAGTCCTAAGGGCAGAGAGGAGAAACGATATGAGGGAAAACATGAGGACAAGAGTACAGGAAAGAAGGGCACATAAAGGCGCAGCACAGTACTTCTATACAAATGGAAATGTAGCAAAGTAACTTGGTATCATGTAAGTACAAATATACAGGACTTGATACTGCAAGGTGTTGAGTGTTGTCAACTATCGCAACAGTCAATAGAGTTGAGGGCAACTATTGTTTCTCAGGTTATACTCAGCACCTTGCAGGACTAAGCCCATGGGCTGTAATTCAGCAAATGTACTTCAAACATTGACCTCATTGGGAGTACTCGCATGTTTAAAGTTAGGCCCATGTTTAAGTACTTTGCTGAATCAGAGTGACCAGTTTGGTATCATATGTGGCTGGTGAACTGCGATTAAAACCACTGGAGTTATGTCATTGACCTCAATGGAAGCAGTATCAACCCCATGAACATGAGTGATTTGCATATGAATGGGGATTATGATTTTACTGAAGGGTCAAGATTGTTCTGAAGAGACGGAATAGGAAGAGGGATATAAATTAGGACTCTATATCACGGAAGGGTTAAAAGTGATAATGAAAAGCGAGGTGAATATCCTAAGAAGCTGTAGGATTAGTTTCTGGAAATAGGAAGCAATTGATCAAAGTTATACTGGATTTTTTCAATAAATTATCAGATGTATAAAGCAGCAAGAGGCTGAGGATATGGTCTTTAAAAACCAAAGGATGTGTTATAAAGGCAAAACCCTACTCATGGGAAAATCTAAATCTCATGAAATAAAATTGGGTAAATTTAAAATTAAATTCTAGGTCTCAAATTTGACCCTTATCCCATTTTTGTGGGTGTTCTTATTTCTAAAACAACAAAAAAAGAAATGTGCCAGAAGTTCAGCATTCCTTATGGACTCAAAAATGTGTGTGAAAAGTAAGAAAAATAATGCATAAGAAAATTTTTTGATTCTAACCCATGAATAAAAGCATCATTTTAAAAATGTATAATAGTGTCCTTTTTACAGCAAATAGTGAACCTGGAAACATGTGTGAAGGCGAATAATTCCTTCCTACCGTGACGACATATTGGTGACAAAGCTAAATCAGGAAAGGGTATTCTGTACTGGTTCAAAATCAGGACTAGGATAGTTTAAAAGAATAGAAGGACCAAAACACTTGGCTCCTCTGACAAAGCAAATCTTGGGAAAATGCATGACGCATGTAAGTGTATAGTTCAGTTAAAAAAAAAAAAACACACCCCTACATGTGCGTAAAAGACAAAGGAGAGATATTAGGGACACTAGAGAAGCATGTATTGCTATGCTTTTCCGACAGTAATGTTAGCATTTTTTTCTATGGTACAAACAGAACTTATTGGAACATTTGACTTTTTTTTTCCCCCTTCATTTAAATGAACTGTTTCGTGAAAGCTGAAACATTTCAGGGAGATGTATCTATTTTTGATGGGAAGGTCTCAGAGGATCAGGGTTTCTGCTGTAAGGAAGTTAGAGTGTTAAAAAAAAACAAAAACCAGACCTTTTCAATAAAAAAAAATGAACATTTCAACAGGGTGCTGTTTTGTGAAAACATTTGAAAGGTTTTGTTTTCATTCCAATGCAGAACAAAAACAAATTTTAAAACCTAAAAAGTTGTTGCAAAACGGAATTGTCATTTTCCAGCCAGCTTTAGCCACCAATTGTGCATGGAATGTTCTTCCTGCTTAGATCCACAAAGCCATAACCTTCTCATTTAAAATCACTCCTAAAGAATCACTTCTTCCACAAACCCTACAGCAAACTAGCTGACGAAGTCATCTACTTATCTCTTATGTATTCATCTTGACTGAACTGTTCACTTATATGAAGATAGGGGGTTCAAATTTTGAGAGAGAAGGGTGTAAAGACACTGGAACTGAAGTTGAGAATAGATTTGGAGGAAGATGAGTGGGACAAACTGGAGAAAAAGGATGGCAGGAGGAAAAATTAGTGTGTTTAACTGAAAAAACAACATACAATCAATAAGACCTATAATTGTCTTGGCCCAAATTCAATGAGGTATTTAAAAGCATGCTTAACTTAAAGTATGAGTGCTCTCTTAATTTTAATAGGACTTAAAGTTACGAAGAAGTTTAAGAACCTGGCTGAAGTAACACTTCTGTGCATATTTTAGCCCTTTTCCACTTTTAATATTTGTAGATTGTAAATTCATTGGCCATAGACTGTGTATTCTGTGTTTGGAAAGTGCCTAGAATCAACCAAGCACTTGGACAATTTAAATAATTATGCAGAAAAATGATGTTAAAATAGCATTGTTAAAGTTGCAAAGTCCAGCACTCAAAAGTTAGGAAGCGCCTGGGCAACCTTAAATCAGCCACATTGCAGATATGCCGTATCATATAGTCTTTAATTACACCATCACATACTATTTCTTCCACAGGACTCCTGTGCCTCATTCAGTGCACAGGATGGATGGTGCTCAATTAATGAGCAGCTGTTCAATATTTTGTTTTCTCCTCATTGTTCAATGGGTTTCTGTAGGCCTTATTTACTGCACACTATTCAAACCCTGCTCTGAAGACAGAATAATTAATTTTCTCATGGGTTGTTCTATGGTGATCATGATTATAGAACCCAAGTGCTTCACTAACATTAATTGTAACAAAACCTATTAGTTAAGGGGGTGGTACAGATAGGGAGCTGAGGAACAAAGAGATTGAGGTCAAAAGTATCCACTAATTTTGGGTGCCCAATTTGAGATTCCAAGGATCTGATTTTTCATGGAACTTAACACAATATGGAACTTATATATCCAGGCTCAGTTCCCGTTGGCTTCAGTTGCAGTAGAAGCCACACTTCTGCAAATCAGGCCCCAGTATCTCAACGCATGCACCCTGAAAATAAGAAACACAAAATTAGTGAAAAAGTTGGTTAAAGTGACTTTTTTAGCATCATTTAAAACTCTGTGTAAGAGGCAGGGATAATGTCCAATTCAGCATCCAACTGTCTTAACCTTCAGACCATCTGTCACAGGGTCAGTGCAGGCTCTCCCACTTTTGTGCCTGCACCCTGTGTTTAGGCTGGTATAATAAAGAGTGTTCACCCCTTCTTTTGTTGGATCACCCCAGTGTCTTTATTTACAGTGCTTGTGCATTTCCCAGATCCTCCAACAGTTAGTACCCCGCAGATCCTCCCCAGGGTCTCCTGGCCCTTGAGGCTTCCTTGTTGGCAAGGAGTCAGAGATACTGCCCTCCTGTCTCCTCCCAGGCTAGCCTCCTCACTGAGGTTTGCCCAGGGGTTTTATAGTCCTCTCCTGCCCCAGTCCAGCTGTCACTACTTAGCTCAGCACGTTTGTCTGAGCCAGCCCTGTTAGGGCTTGCAGCTGGGCTCCCTGCTGAGTACCTGCATCTCTACACCTGGCCTACTGGCCAGAAAGCAGGCTGCAGCCAGCATTTTGGCAGGGCTTTAAAGGGGGTTTTACCCTGCCCTGCCACAACATCCTATCTCTTTTTGAAGTCCCCTGCCTCATTCACCTTTTTGCTTCTGCAACAATAAGTCAATGGTCCTACAACAAGTAGCTTCCTTTACTTTACAATCCTGGTTCATCCCCAAGGCATGTCCCTCTTGTATGATGAATGAAGTAGGGGTCTTGTGGGAAAAATAATATGTGATCGTGTAATTGAAACTTATCATATTGCATATGCACAAGGAGGCCAAAATATGCACAAAATGCATATGCACAAAGAGGCCTCTGCAACCTTAACACTGGCATCTCCTAATAAAGTTTTTTTAACATAGATTTTTGGGTGTATGTAATTTTCTAAATTTTCTTTAAAAAATACAAACTGAAATAATAGAAATTCCATCATCTTGACACCAACATGATTCATCAGCAGGTTTGGAACAATTATATCTGCTGCATAAACATCTGCAGCTTGAGCTTATAGAATGAATAATAGCAATAGAATTGTCATCATCTATGTGGGCCAGCAATAAAAGAGAATTAGACATGCTTTGCCAGTGGGTTTCACAGATATTTACTGAAAGCAGAAGAATGGTGAGATTCAGGAATCTGGGTTCCATTCCAGGCTCTGGAGGGAAGTGTGTTCCAAGGGGCTCAGACTCTTCTCCCTATTTCCCTGCAGCTTGCCCCTTCCCCTCCAACCTGTCTTCCCCACCACTGGCTCCTTATTCCAATCCTGTTTTCCTTTCCATCCAGTTTCAGTCTCCTTGCCCATCCAGTCCTAGTCTGACCCTTCAGACTTGCTATCCAACTCCAATTCTCCCCTGCTGATGCCCATTTCCCCCCTCCACAGACCGGGTTCCAATTTCCTTGCACAGCCAGTCTCCCAGTTCCCCTCCTTCCACCACAGCTCTTTGTCACCACTCTTTACCTAACTAGTCCCAATTCCCCCTTTCTGTTCCTTGTCTGATCTCACTGCCCCCCTCCCACTCCCACATGGCTTCCCATCTCCCCCCTGTCTCCCTCACTGGCTCCCAGTCGTAACCTCCATGCCCAACCAGTCCCAGCCTACATTCTCCTCCATCTCCCAGTCACAGTTTCGCTGTTCCTAAGCCTCACCAGATTGCTTGTCCCAATCTACTCCTATTCTTCCTGGCATCTGGCTTTGTCCCCTCTGCATTCAAATCAAATGCTTTCCTTTTCTAAGCAGCCTTGGTGCCAGCAAGGGGGTCATTGTCAGCACAGGAGAAGGCTACCTGCTCTCAATTACAGTGTTTAGCCCCTCTCTGTCTTGGAGAAACCATTTCAGGAACAGTCCTTCTGAGCCCCTGCAGCCCTGGCATGGAGCACACACAGCCGCTCTTTGAGTATGGCACATGCACAGTCTGGTCAGTGCTAAGAGCTGTGAGACGATTGAGCATATTCAGTGAGGATGGAAGCTTCAGAGATTTTAGCTGTTGAACGCCAGCATATTTTAACTGATTCTCTGCAAACTGCAGTTCTTCAAAGACTTATTACTTTGGCCAAATTTGGGTTTATTTGCATATGGATACCAAAGGGAACATGCTTCACACCCTTGCCAAATTTCAGGCCCCTACTCCAAGCATGGGGGTACTAAAGCATTTCTAAAAAAGATCCGTTTTTTTAAGATGGGCAAAATAACATATTTTTCCCTTGCCTTGTTCTCAGAAACAGCCAAACTTTTCCAAAATAAATTCAGCCTCAGGGAGACATCTGGTTCTTGAAAATTTCAGCCCAAATGGTTAAAATTTGGCAAAGTTTTAAGCCGCAGAAAATAGAGTCTTATAATGGGAAGTGTCTTAACAATAGTCAGTACTACCAGTCCTGCCTACGATGATAATTGTTATATTTGGACTGACAAATGAAGGGAATAAACACCTGGGCTCATTTAAACAGAGCTATTTGCTGGTGACTTTCCAGTTCTGGCAACAGACAGAGGTAGTGCTTTGCTCTGAGGACAGAGTGCCCAATCATTTAAAAGGTCAGAATATTACATTCTTCCACCTACTTTGAAATAGTTCCCAAATAGATACACCTTATTATTTACATGGTGAACATAAAACATTGTATAACCTAATAAGGCTTGGTCTACACTGGGGGGGAATGGCGGGGGGAAATCGATCTAAGTTACGCAACTTCAGCTATGTCAATAATGTAGCTGAAGTCAACGTACTTAGATCTACTTAGATCTACTCACCCCGGTGGCTTCACTGCGGTGAGTCGACTGCTGCCGCTCCCCCATCGACTCTGCCTGCGCCTCTTGCGGCGGTGGAGTACAGGAGTCGACAGGAGAGCACTCGGGGATTGATTTATCGACCCCTGCTGGATCAATTGCTACCTGCCGATCCAACGGGTAGTATAGACATACCCTATAAATTGCAGTTGGATTACCATAGACTGTCAAATTGGAAGGGATTATTCCTTCCCAGAATAGGGTTTATAAATTATAATTTATAAATTCAGACACACCACTGGTTTTCACACTCTCTTTAGGTAACATGTTGATGGTGTGATATTGTCCTGTACAACAGGAACAGTTGATGGTAAGGAATCAGTTGCATCTGATACCAAAAGTTTCTTCCAATAAATCTTCAAAATTAAGAATTGTAACAGGAGGAGGTTTGATCAGAGGGACAAAAAATCCTGCTGGAACATCCCTGGACTTTGGAGGCTGCCACTGGTCCATATGTCATTTCCATGGATAGTTTTCCCCAAAATGGCACAGTTCCTGTGCATTTTACAAGTTCTTCAGGTACCAATTTCATTCCACAACAGTGGTTGCAAGTCCATACTAAGTTTTCTACTTAAAAAGAACAAGGATGAGTTTTACATTGTTCATCAATTTGCATAGCTTGCGATTTATATAGTTTGGGATTGGCTATATATGAGGCAACATCAGGACATAGCAGGTCCAACTGGTATGCAAAGATTGCATCAAGAAAAGAATTGCAGGTGATTCCTGTAGTAGCCGCACATGTCCTTTAGACAAGCAAGAAATTGTCCAATTTCTGCTGACAACTCAGAATAAACTTAGCTCTTAAGGCATGCTGCATTGTCTGTACACAGCATTCCACTAGCAAATTTATAAAAAAGATGGTTTGGAACAGAACCTATGTGTTGAATTCCATTTTAATCTAGAAACTTCTGAAACTCTTCTGAACAGAATTGAGGTCAATTGTCACTCACCAATTATAACAGTAAACCAAATTGCTAAACAATGTCCCAAGATGTCCTGTGATCTTTGTAGCTGTAGTAGGTGTCATTCTGAAAACTTCTGGCCATTTTGAAAGGGGAATTGACTATGATCAAAAGCATAACCTTCTAATGGTCTGGCAAAGTCCACATGAATACGTGTCCAAGGAATCTAAGGCCACAACCCACAGTGTAGACAAGTTGGTCCAGGATTATGTTCAATTTGCTGACACATAGTATCAATAAAGCAAGACTGCTTAGAGATGATATGTTAATGCTATCAAATCCTGCAGTGCCTTTACCAAATATTATACATAAGCTTAATGAATATGGAAAGGTTGAAGGTTTTCCAGTAATCTACACAGTGGGCCAGATACTCAACTGGTGTAAATTGGTGTAAGTCTGTTCAATCCAATTTTGATTTTCCAGCTTACACCAAGTGAGGATCTGACCCAAAATGTGTATTTATAGTGTCAGGTTTTCCAGACGATGTGTAAAACACGCTTTGAACATGCACAAAGTCACTTAAAATCAAAGGTGGCTCTGTAACATGGGCCCTTTATCTGTTAGCACCTCCTTGCAGCAGGATGCAGAGTTATACCAATCTGACTCCATCCCCCCCAAGCCACCGAATTCACTTCTGTGTTTCTCAAGTTCTTGTTATTACCCAGCCCTTGAAAGTCCCAGTTCTTAATAATCGTTGTCCTCTTCAGGGTAACAGGGAGTCAGAAGCCCTGTGGCTCTAGTGGACAGCCTTACGTCTCCTGGGTTTAGAGCCTTATTCTCCAAAGACCTTGCATAGAATAGGTAAGAGAAACCAGGCCCACCTACTCCAGTGGGTTCCAATTCAGGGCCCTCATTTGGAACAAGCAGAACCAATCCTTCTCAGTCCCTTGCTACTTCCTGATGTACTTCCTACCTCTCCTCCTCTGTAGGTTTCCTCAACCTCTTGCTCTTTGGAATGGTGGCTTCTCTAGCACCTTCTCTTCAATTTGCTGGAGATATCCTCTCTCTGCAGTCCCTTTCCTCCCCTCTCTGATAGTTTTCTTTCTCCTCAGGGGGGTAGGTAGGGAGGTGTCCTTAGCCTTTTATCTTACCCATGTACTGGTAGGCTGGGTCCTTGACCCTCTGGCATCTACTAATAAACATCTGATTTGGAGGTGAAACTTTCTGTAAAAATACTGGCTTTGGGGATGAGGCTTTATTCAATGTCTTTGATATTTGTGTGGCACTCCAGCTGCTATCAGTGGAAGTTTTTTGTGCAAGTCTCTTTGAAACTGTGTTTTTACAGCCTCAGAAATCAGAGTTCATAAATACAAGCACTGAAAGATACCATTGCTACCTGCTGCTGACAAGTGACATAAATGACAAATAAGTCTCATTCAGTTGTTAAACAGAAATATAATGGGCATGATCATGTGTTGCCAAATTGGGTTTTATGAAGTGTAACTCAAGTGAAGGTCACAGTTGTTATTAAGTTGATTTTTTTTGTTTTTTTTTTTTTGTTTTAAGGTCTTTCTTTGATATTGTAAGAATATAGATTGCTTTGACTTGATGACCTCCGCAGACAATCCCACCATAAATTATATAGCATCACTCTATAGGTTACAATGACATAAAGAAGATATTCCTGGTTGCAGTGTTTCAGCTGGAGTGTGAAACAGTATTTGACTGTCTGTCCAGCAAGACTCTGCTGTGTTAAATAGTTTCAATATATTATTAGACAATCTTTTTTTAAAAAAAAAAAGGTAAGAGAAGCTTTGTACAATAGTGTAAACTGGGAATCAGTTCTGGTTAGGGTAGATAGGAGATGGGTATCTTTGACACTATTTTTAATGATTAATCATGCAGATGTGTTGGAAGAGCTTTGTCGCTGCCCTAAACGCCAGGGGTGTAAAAGGAACATGATGATGATGATGATGATGTCAATGTGTCTAGCTAACTGGCTCCATCTCCTTTAAATTTTAAATTCTGTTTTATAAAAATGCATGATGTTGGTTAGTTTGTTTATCTTGGGGACATGTTCCATTTTAATTTATCTAAAACATATTTTAAAAGGACTGTTAATGGTTATCTAATCTAAAATAAGTATGTTCTATTTAAATCTGTGCTGTTTTCTCCTGCCTTTTTATGTTGTGTGACAGAAGTGTGCCTGTCAATTGAGATAGGCAGTGTTGTAGCCGTGTTGGTCTCAGGTCTGTCAGATGAGATGTAAGACAGCATGATACGATGCAGCCTGATGTAACATGAATGAATGCTGACGTTTTAGAGTTGTACCCTGCCCTTGTTGATGCCCCGTACACAGTATCTCAGAAGCATGTTCATTTTGTTTCTGTTAACGCATGCCAATAGTTTCCCTCTCAAATTTTGTGCCTCTTTTTGGAAACAAGCTAGGTGTCTAATGAATCTAAATCTGCATACATAAACTCTGATCCTTCTCTCACTGAAGTCAACGGGAGCTTTGTCACTGACTTCAATGGGAGCAGGATCACACTCATAGATGCTACATTAGTCAACCACACTGCACTATTGTACCGGGGGGATAAAACCAAGGATCTTTGATGACAAAAACACAGGCTTCTGCTATTTCAATTTAAATGAGATCCCTTGGCTGTCAGGGCTTTTAATTTCAGTGGCTGTATACTAGAAAGGGCAATAGTACACATGAATGTTGGTCACAGAATTACTGCAATAGGTTCTCCTATCAATCTTATATAGAAAGTAGAAAGAAGGGAAGAATATTTCTTAGAGGAACATATTTCAGGTAAACTCTTCATATAATTTACTCAAAAAATGTCAATGCACCTGAAAATAACTTGCAACTCCTTGGGCAATTTTGCACTGTGGAACTGCCACTGGCCCAGCAGATCATCCTACATCTCATTGACACTGGCAGTGTCAATATGAATAGCATCCATTTGCTCTGGTTGTTCTGCTGTCCATTTTCCATCAGTCAAAGCAGTTTCTGCAGATGAGTCATTGGTGGAGTCTGTTAAAACATTTAGTGTAAAATGAACTTGATAGAACGTTGTTTGCAATAACCCCACAAAAAGCAATCCTCATGTACCCATTTCAAATCTGCATTCAAATATATTTCTCGGATCAGCTCTTTCAAAAAAAAAAAAAAGGAAGTACATAATTGTATTGTTTGTGCTGCTTTCGGATAACACATCAGACTCAATACACACATGAAGCAAGTTTCTGAAAAAAGTTTCTGAAAAACTTAAACATTTATACACAGACAAGCCTACATATGTTCAGATTGCCTATTTAATCAGCTATTCACAAAAAGAAGTCTTGGCGATTTCCATGTCCCATGGTACTTCTATTAAAAATAAATCTATACTATAGGAAGACATCTCTGGAAAGCACATACGCCACAATATCAGGTAAAGCTTTGCATTTTTGAGAATAAAACCATGCAGATAATAGCTAATATTTATTTTTATATCTGTCCTGTACATTAATACATTTTACAATTTCATCTGACTTTCATACCATATTCTAATTCATCCTGTGTTCAGGTCGTTATATCAACCTTTGCCCTTTTCTGTGTCCCCTATAAATAATGTGCATGGTTTGATTCCCCTTAATTAGCAGAGCAACTGTTCAAAAGGTACTGTCCTCATCAGCTTTAGCTCGAAGCAAACTGAAATGCTGCTGCAGACGCTGCCGGATCCTCCAACATTTCTTATCATGGTTTACAAATCTAAATAATTGCTTCAGAGATGTACAATAAGGAGAAAATGATGAAGATTGTATACAGTACAGCATAAAGGAAAAGAGAATATATAACAATGAAAATAAAAGTAGCCTATGCCTTGCATAGCTGTTTACTCCACTGCAAAGTGGGTGTGAAACCATGCCAAATTAAAAAGGTAATGTTTTCCACCCACTTTGCTATGATGCAAATATTGGCCAAAGATGCAGAACAATGATGAATCAGGCTCATAGTTTTCTGTGCTGTTGCATTTGCTATTTGCACAACAAGATGGTAGTTACCTGCATGCTTCTGAGTAAGGATGTACATAAGTTCCAGTTGTTGGCATTATGACTCATCCACTGGAAAGTACATTACCCACCATTCCATTTGATTGGCCAATAAAAGTCCATACTTACTTTTAATACAGGGTAAACATGTCTAAGACATTACACTTTATGTATACTGAAGTTATAACATTTTCTGTGGTTAAAATTATTAATACCTTTAATTTCAATTCCTTTGAAGAGTGCTCTAGGCAGCTACACCTTCTACTGGTAAACCCCAGAGAATATGATTGAATAGCCCACTTCCACTGCAAAATAAAGCTCAACCTATACCATCAATCGGGTGTAGTTGTGGTGTATGTGTTTGACTTCAAAATTAAATGTTTCATATTACATACATATAAAAGCTATCTATATTTTGATTGTATTCATCTTCACTATCCTTCAAATGTTGTTCCCTTTCTTAATCTGTAAACTCTTCAGGGGACGGACTATTTCTCCTTATGTGTTTGCATATTACAGAACACAGTAACGATCAGATACTGATTAGGAACTGTTGTGAATGAATACGTAAATAATACAGCTGCTCTGAGGAATGTATCTGAATAATGCATATTTTGAAACTTCTGCTAAATATTGTCAGACACTGCCCCCAATAATCAGGCCTCGGAGTTGGAAAATGGGTTACAGCTAGATGTAGGGTTGGGCCTCGGCCAATGGTGGTCCTGGAATTGAGATCTGGGGACAGGCCAAATCTGAGATCAGAGTCCACAGACAAAACCAGGCTCAGAATCGTAGCTAGAAGTCAGGTGCAGGCGAGAGTTCAAAACTGGGTGATCAGAGTTCAGTACCAAATTCAGAGTCCAGATCCATGCCAAAAGTCAAATCTGGATAGTCAGAATCTTGGGGGGGAATCAGGAGGCAGAGGCAAGGCTGGAACGGGTCACTGATGAGGCTGGAGTGAGGCTAGTGCAAGGCACGGAAGAGCTCAGGCAAGGTGGGGTTGGATGGGAGTCGCTGGTATCTGGTGCACTATGATGCAGTGGGAGGGTTTTTGGCTGGATAGCACTGTTTATCAGATTGATCTGCAGCTCTGCTAGGGCTGTGGAAATATCTGAGCCTGGCATCATCTGACTGAGGCTCCCCTCAGTGATAGGCTGTTGCTGCATGCCTGGAGGCTGACTCATCGCAGCAGCTGAGCAAACAGCCCTAGTTTGGCTGTGATGCAAACTACTTCACAAATATGGAAAACCAAGAGGTAGCTCACTAGCAATAATATGCAGTTCCCACTATGTATTCTGGTTGGAAATAGTATTCCTTACAACAGACCTATATGGTATGTAAATACGATTTCCCCCATTTTATTTGGAGAAACTGAGGTACTAAAGTTATTACATAGGCCACAGAGGGCATCAATTTCTGGGCAAGCAGTTGAACTCAGGAGTTCCAAAACCAACTGTCTCCTTGAGAAGAAACTCGGCATTGAGGCCTCTATTGTGGCTGTACTACTTGCAGATTGCTGAGAGTTATGGGATGATGGGTTACATTATGAGCAAAGATTATGGTTTGGGGTTTGTTATTGCAAACATTTTTAAGTGCCCATCACTTTAATATACAAGCATAACTTACATAAATTAATTATATATCACAATTCCATCAAAAGTCATTCTTTCCTCCTTTCCTTCATTCAGATCCTCATTGTGACCTCAGTACAGCAAAAGCATTTAAACACATGTTTAACTGTAAAAACCTGAGTAGTCTCATTGAGTTCACTGGATCATTGAGACTAGCTTCACTGGGACATTAAGCAGGTGAATAATGGGTTATAGTTAAGCATGTGCTTAAGTGCTTTGCTAGGCCTACTTGGGATAAGCTGATATTACCGGGGAGCTTCAAAAACTCCATTAGGTGAGAGTCTGCATGAAGAATCCCTGTGGGTTAGTGAGGTACCAGCTCAGTTTTTGATTTAATTAGAACATCCCAGCAACTGCTTGTTGTTTTTCTTGTAATTCCATCATGTTCACTGCTATTTTACCTGTGTTGTTTGCTGGTGAAACTGTGCTGACAGTCAGAAGGCCCCTGGTTATCTAGGCAACTAAAGCCCTTAAATTGACCACTAAAGGTCATCTCCCCCACCAAAGAAGAGACAAGGATTTGCTTGAACTCTTGTCAGTAGTGCCTGCAAACAGAATTGCCAAGCCCCCACATGCCTAATGATAGACACCACAGTTTAAAAATTGGAAGAGGTTCCTAATACCTCTGCATAGCAAACTGCATAGGAACTGATGATGCATATAAATACCTGATTTATTGTAGTTAATTGGATAAAATATCAGCTTTTGATGCAAATGCCAAAAGTCTCTATTCCATATTTCATTGTAGCAATAAAGATAAGATTTTAAACATCAAAAATATGAATTTTCCATCTATCTTTTATTCCATTCCAAAAAATAAAATACTGTTAAATACAGTCCTTAAGAATGAATTCCCCCCACAAGGCGATCAGCAGAGCATTTTGGAATCTAGTTGGGAAGATGCTATTTGTCCACTTTCTCAGACAGTGTATAAACCCTGAATTAGTAGCTAATAAGAGAGGAAAGAGGGTCAGGTTTACCAGGGAAGTAAAGGGGTCACTATAATGCTAGAGTAGAAAAGCCATAGAACATTTCCTGCATTGATTCCTGAGTCAAACCCAGGAATCCCAATGAAGTTCCAATGCTTAGATGCCTCCTAGGTACAAAAAATGGTATAAAAATGAGTAGGTAACAGGGGAGACAAGAGAATGAGAGAGGAATAGAAGGCAAGAATTAATTATGATTGTACAAATAGATTTTTCATGTTTTAAGTCTGATCTTTTGGTCAGATAATACGCTGTTTCAATAGTACTTTAAAACCAAGCTACATGAACTACAATATGCTGTAGTTCTCAACCTCATAATTCAGACAGACAGTGATGATAATAAACAACTTTCTCTAAGATACTGATATGCAAGCAGGGCTATCACTGAAGTGGTCTCCTCCACCACCCTGGAAAGTGGCAGGAAGAAGACCATGAAAGTCAGAGCAACCTTTCAAACCGTAATTAGACTTTGGTACAGAAATGCTATCATGGACATTGCAGGAGCCCTCACAAATGATTCTCCTCTCACATATGTTTGGCAACAATGCAGTTACTTTTAAATTACAATTGTGTAAGTAGGAAGCAAATGAGGTGCAAATGGTGAAATCATTTCATTAAAGGGCATCACTTCCATTTGCCTTAGCTATGTTGCTGTTACTTTCTCCTGTTCCACCTATTGGTTGCTAAGGAATCATAACACTATGTATTATATTTACCTAAAGCATTAACTTTGTTTTACTTTATTTAAAAAACCCACAAAGATTACTATCCATATCAACAGTCTCCCTTCAGTCAGATGGATAAACAACAGGCTTAGCACCCCTTAAAACTAACATGGTATCTGTCATTAACTAAGGATTTGGCATTAGAGGTCCCCATGCCTTCTATGAAGGGACTTTCTGTTGGCCTCTTCCTCTTACATATACAACAGATGATAAGCAGGTTTGCAGTTTATGTACCTCTCTTTTTAATATGCCCACCCTCTTTCTTCCTGGTGAATCTCAAGCAGGATCTGAATTGATGCAAAAGCATTATAATAGAGAGAGTTCAAAGAACTCTGCTTTGCTAGGTTGTTGTCATTACTTTGAAGGGAGGAAGGATAATGCAATTTCATATAGACCAGATATTTTGAACTAGGCATGGGGCTGCTGTGTCAGAAGCAAGGATTGACGAGTCGTAGCCTTGAGAGAGAGATTATGGTGGTTTTATTTTTGCCCCTGCTAGCCAGTGGCACTGAATGGATGGTGTTAGAGGAAGGATTTTAAAAAGTATTATAGAAACCTCTGTTTTTAAAAAATGTGTTCCTTCAGGGAAACACATTTTGCTACATTTTATTTCCACATTAACTTGTGTGAATACTGATTTATTGTTCTTTTGGACCTCCCTGTGTAAAAAAAGGGAGCATGAAATATCTTTTTTTCAATTGTAGTGGCAACCCAATCCAGCTGATGTATATATGTGTTTCAGCACTGAGAACTTCATTAAAAAAATAGAGTAAAAATCCCACACGCTAGCAATTAAGTTTTTTGCCTTGGTACACAGCAGAACTAGCAGGACTGGTTTCAGAGTTACTTGCAGCATAGTAATATTAATCTCTAACCTTCTGAAAGGTTGTTATTTGAATTGGGTCCTAGGTACAGGCTCATATATACATAATAACCTTGAAAAAGGCAGCAATCTGACTCTCAAATCACTAATCTGAGACTCTGAATTCAGTAGCTTTTGTGATTAACCAACATAATCAAGGAAATCATGTCCTGAAGCTAAAAATTAGGTTTCTGGATTTAAAATGTCTTTTAGACTGATTCCATCTTTAGTAGCCTTGTTGGCAACTGGATTAGTGTTCAAACTGATCATTATATTCTCTGTAGGCACTTACCAGTCATTAGTCTATTGTTTTTATTTAAAATAGTGGTGGATCTGGACAAAAATTACAGAATCTGAACATACCTGAACTTTGAGGGAGTTTGGATCTGAAGTTTTGAATCCAAACTTCACAGCTCAGGCTATTTTCTATTTTTGATATTTACTACTTATTGTCTCCATGCTACAGAATATCTAAGAATTAGATATTAAAAGCTTCCCCCCCTCACCTTTTGCCACTGTATTGTGAGAATACAAATGTATTGTGATAATAGATCCCACCACAAATATGTTGGAATTATTCAAATGAAAACAGTTGTTTGAGTCATTAGCATCTTTCATTGGTCAAATAAGTGATAAATATAATTTTCATTAATTTTGGTTGAAATTAGAGAATTTTAAGATCAGATCTTGCAACAATGTAAGTAATGCATAACTCTACAAATATGAGTGGTCCCACTGATTTCAGTGGGACTGCTTATGGATTTCAAGTTATGCATGTGCTGGTATTTGCAGTATCTGAACTTTAGTGCTTGTTTACTGGCATTGAAAAGGGATGGGGTGATAACAGTGAAGAGCCTAGCATGGGATAGGTAAGTAATGTGTAAACTTTCCACACAGCTGTGCCAAAGCAACTTGGTGTTGACTTGAAACATTATGGTGGTTTAAAAAAAAAAATCTTCTCAACTAATGTCCAGATCCACTAAAGTACTTAGGCACTTAAACCCCATACTTTAGGTGCTTAAGTACCAGTTTTAGGCACCATTGTCATCTCACATCTCCCTCTTGGTTGCCATCTAACCTTGTATGCACTGAACTTCATTCTGCACCTACATTTTAGCTGTAAATGTTCCTTAGGCACATAGATTTCTGTTTTGGACATTCACACTGCTGCCTCACTCTAGGTGAGCAATCCATGAACTGGGGGAAGGTAGGCAGCCCTTCTGCTATCTCACCCATAGGTTCTCATTCAGTAGGTGTTCTCAGAGACCAGACCAGGTCCCATTCAAAATCTGGGGCGGTAGTGATGGTGCCAACTGAAGGACATAAATCCACACCGTGTAGAGGTCAAGCATAGGAGTTTATTACACACAGCGCTGGTGGAGTGTCACCTTGCTTATTAGGCTCAGAGACACTGTCAATCAGTTGATTACAATAGAATATATAGATTTCCATGGGTGAGAGAAAGTGATGGGGTAGGCAGTTCCACACCCTGGGATAGGTTTTGCGGCAAGACAAGATAGCACATTAGCCAATGGTTAACAGGTTACATAATAAGAAGAACAGGAGTACTTGTGGCACCTTAGAGACTAACAAATTTATTAGAGCATAAGCTTTTGTGGACTACAGCCCACTTTATGCATCCGAAGAAGTGGGCTGTAGTCCACGAAAGCTTATGCTCTAATAAATTTGTTAGTCTCTAAGGTGCCACAAGTACTCCTGTTCTTCTTTTTGCGGATACAGACTAACACGGCTGTTACTCTGAAACCTCAGGTTACATAATGTCTCCGCCCATGGTCTCAAGTTAGCAAGTTAACATTTAATTAATACTTTGATAAAATGTTATTAGTATAAAATATATATGTTGAATTCTGATTTGGGGTCCATAGGAATGGAGCAACTCCTTTGATTGTCCAACAAGTACATTCCTAGAGGTTAAAGCAAAGAAACAGTGAAAGTATATGACAATAAAGATTGTCTCCTTTATGTCTTAAGGCAGGGCATTGGGCCCTGGGAAGGAAGGTGGAAGGATGCCATATTTTAGACTGACATGTGCCAACTTTTCATAAACTCAAGGTTGGATCTGTGGGAAGAACGTTTCCCTACAGAAGGAACAGGGATTCTTTGTTCAATTTGAAACATAATTATTCAGTTATTGCTTCAACATCTGGCATTTCTACTGACCAAGCATATCTTAGCAAAGGCAATGTTATCTTGTTTACCCCAGCTTTCTCTTAGCTGATCACTATTTGCTAGGCCTCTGGTCTCTTGACCATACTCTGGACTTTGAGTCTGAAACAGAGCTGGCACAGTCCATATACCAGGTTGTTATATAAAATGCACATGGATTTTAACCCTTCACCCACCTTATAACTTTTAGCACAGTGTAGAGTGACCAGACAGCCCTATATTTTTGGGGTCATCCCAATATTAGGGACTTTGTCTTATATAGGCAACTATTTCTCCCCCAACCCTCAATTTTTCACACTTGCTATCTGGTCACCCTAGCCCAGGATTCAATTCCTCCCTCTGCCTGATGAGGAGGAGGAGGGAATTGAACAGGGATCTGCCATCTTTCAGTAGAGTGCTCTAAATACTGAGCTGTATTCTGATGTGAAGTCATTCAGTCTATCCTATTGAAACTGTTCCATTGTGTGCAAATAATTAAACAGTCATTGGACCAGACTGAGAGTATGATTCTGTAGCATAGTGGTTAGGGTACCTATGTGGGAAATGGAAGACCTGCTGTCCAGTGTTCTTATCCAGTTACTTTAGCATCACATAAAATAGACTACAGGGAAGGAAGACCTCCCTTAAAACTTTTAAGCCAGAGTATTCACCCAGGATATAGGAAACCACTGGATCAGTTTCCCCCTCTCTCTGCGGAGAAGGGATTTGAATAGGAATCTGCCACCTTTCCGGTCAGTGCTCTTACCACTGGGCTATGGGATATTCTGATGTAGGCCTCCATTAATTGCTCTTTTTGAAGTTGTTCCACTTTAATATTTCATTATTCAATTATTTAATCAATTGGGCCAGAAAGCAAGT